>NC_051219.1:10194403-10329403 GCF_015220715.1 Pygocentrus nattereri | reverse complement strand
GACAGAGACAGAAAGAGAGAGAGAGAGAGAGAGAGAGAGAGAGACAGAGAAAGAGAGAGAGACAGAGAGAGAGAGAGACAGAGACAGAGAGAGAGAGACAGAGACAGAGAGAGAGAGAGACAGAGAGAGAGAGAGAGAGACAGAGAAAGAGAGAGACAGAGAAAGAGAGAGCGAGAGACAGAGAGAGAGTAGAACATTTCAATGTAAATAAATATACAATGAGAATAAAATCTCATTACATTAACATACATTAAATTTAAGTGAAAGTAAACCTGAAATCAAATCACTTGTTCTTGTTAAGAGGTGTTTCCAATAAAGTGGCCAGTGAGTGGAAGTACAGAAAGGGGTTTCTAATAAAGTGGCCAGTGGAAGTACAAGGGAGGTGTTTCCAATGAAGTGGCCAGTGAGTGGAAATTGAAGTTGTTGTTGTCAAAGTTTGTTGTTGTCATGGTTCCCGTTGCTATTAACTCCACTTCTGCTGTTAGTACTTCTTTAAGATATAATTTAATACAGTCACGCTAATGAGGAATCTTGAGAAAGCGAGACTAATATGAATTGAAGAGGAGCTTGTGAAAGAGCGAGAGACTGAGATACGGAATTAAAGAGAAGTAGAGGTGAAGAAAGAGTGGTAGGGGATATTTCTGGCCCCCTGCTCACTTGGTTGCCATAGGCGTCAGCTCTTTGTTGAAACAGCGGCCCATGAGGCTTCAGCACTAATCGATGGACAGCTCCAGCCCACCACCATTGATCAACAATTTATAAGGCATTGATTTGCAGCCTGCTGGGACTCGTTAGCTTCTGTATCAGAGCTGCTGCTATTCAGCAGCCCACAATTACACCACGCTCGACACACTCCACCACGCAGCACATACACAAGTCCCAAATGATGCCCTGTGTGCTGCACCAAGGGTGAATGGAGTTCAATTACTATGTAGTGCACAAGTGAAAAAAATGATGAAAAAGCCTGAAACTGAAATACATGATGCACTGAATTTACTGGATTTTAATGTGTAAATGGTTTCCAAATGAATAAAACATAAATATATATTACAAGGAAATGGAAAGGGTTTATAATAACGTGGTCAATGAGCATAAGTACAAGCAGGTATTTCTAATAAAGTGGCCAGTGAGTGGAAGTATGTGGGGTTGCTTCCAACAAAATGGACAGTGAGTGGAAGCAGAAGGGGGTGTTTCTAATAAAGTGACCAGTGAGTGGAAGCATATGGAGGGTTTCCAATAAGGTGTCCAGTGAGTCGAAGTACAAGGGAGATGTTTCTAATAAAGTGGCCAATGAGTGGGAATAGAAGGGAGATGTTTCTAATAAAGTGGCCAATGAGTGGGAATAGAAGGGAGATGTTTCTAATAAAGTGGCCAATGAGTGGACGTACAAGGGAGATGTTTCCAATAAAGTGGCCAATGAGTGGAAATAGAAGGGAGATGTTTCTAATAAAGTGGCCAATGAGTGGACGTACAAGGGAGATGTTTCTAATAAAGTGGCCAATGAGTGGAAATACAAGGGAGATGTTTCTAATAAAGTGGCCAGTGAGTGGACGTACAAGGGAGATGTTTCCAATAAAGTGGCCAATGAGTGGAAATAGAAGGGAGATGTTTCTAATAAAGTGGCCAATGAGTGGACGTACAAGGGAGATGTTTCTAATAAAGTGGCCAATGAGTGGAAATACAAGGGAGATGTTTCTAATAAAGTGGCCAGTGAGTGGACGTACAAGCAGGTGTTTCTAATAAAGTGGCCAGTGAGTGGATGGACATGGAGGATGTTTCCAATAAAGTGGCCAGTGAGTAAAGTGAGTAGAAAAACTCTTCTGCTGAGGTATCTTGAAGGTATGAGAATTTTTTTTCAGACATTTTGAGCTTCTTTGGGGTGAATCTTTGGGGCATGACTGTTTTTTAACTGGCCTCTTTCCTGTAGACACCTACCTTATACATCCACACACTGGCCACTATATTGGAAACACATAAAGCTGAACAGTTCTAGGTTTTGTGGATGGTAATTACTCCTCACCTTATCTTTGAAAAATAAAAACAAAGTCGTTCACATTGAGACAGGTGCAGTTATGAGTTGTTGGACAGGAAGGGAGATTAAGGATGGACAGACTGGTGGATGTGTGTTGTGAGCAGAACGGTATAGAGCTTTGTGATGAGAGCGCTGGAGCTTTGACATTTTGGATCTTTCTATCTGTTGAGGGGATTAAGAGCAGATCCATCGCTCTGAAAGACAAATCCACGGGGGCAGACGAGTGAAACGGATGGAGCGCAGTTATCCATCCTCCTTCCCCTCATCTCTCCATCATGTGTCATTGGCCACCGCAGTCAGGGTTTCTCTGGTCATTATTTCAGAACTCTTCTCCTCGTAATAAAGGTACAGGGAGATCCGAGGGGCGTTTGGGGAGGTGTGCAGGCTGAGCCCTGCTTTTTACCCTCAGCCTGTACAAGTGGCCTCACAGTCAGCATGCACGATAATCACTTGTAATAAGGCCATTCTTCAAGAAGAGTCTCAGCGAGGCGAGGCTTTGCCAAAAAGTAGATCTCATGGCCAGTCTCGGGTCCACATCCTCCACTACTCCTGAGATGTCTGGTCTAGTACTGGACACCTCTAGAGATTTTCCTTCAGGAACTCTGATCTGTTATGATTGTATGCATCACCGATTACGGCTTCGAGACATGTACAGTAAGAAGACTTTACCTCTTCGCCGCATTGTGGTTCAATTTTGGTCCTGTTCCTCTCGGTAAACCGCCTGCAATTTGCCAAGATCCCTTCGTTGCACTCACAATTTCAAGATCATCCCATTTTCAATGGGATTCAAGCCCAGAAGATTGGCTAGGTCATGCAAGCGCCTTCACCTTCTTTTTGGAAACACATCTAAAGACGTTTTGTCTGTATATTTGAAATCATTGAAACGTCCATCTTCTCCCCAGACACCGTTTCTTGGCCACTAAGATTCACCTCTAATATCTCCCAGTATTATTATTATTATTATGAATGATGTTCAATGCTCCAGTGCAGAGAAGCAGCTCCATGATGCTCCCACCTTCATACTTCACTGTGGGCGCTCTTGGGATTGTACGCCCAGCCCTTCTTTCTCTAAGCGTGATGGGCTGAGTTACTAAAAAGAGTTCTTTCTGTTTCTTCTGACAAGAGCTCTGATTTGTCTAAATGCTTGGTAGAAACATCAGGTGCACATCGGTTTTGTGTGGGGTATAGGAACAGAGATGATTGTGTTTATCTGTGTAACGGTTGTTCCTGGTACAATGAGGTCATCCTGCATCTCTTCTCAAGTGATGTTGGCTTCTCTTATACCTTCCCTATCATTAGTCTGAGAGCGTGCTGTGAAGATCTGCACGGCACATCTATGACTAGTTGTGGTTCCATGAACTTTTTACTTGCATGTTACTGAGCCAATTGTACTGACAGGGAGGTTGAAGGTCTTTATTATGCCGATGTAGCTTTTTCCATTTGAGTGTTGTTTATTAATGTTGTCCCTGAGGACTGTAGGAAGACCCTCCACCTTCTCCATGACTGCCACACCTTCTCCACCACTGTCTGTTATCATGACAACGAGTGCAACTGCATGAGAGTATTATTATTTGCAGCATGTAAGGACTGGTAGATGTCTTAAGGAGGTGTCTTAAACTGTAAGCCCTAAATTTACAGCTTTAAAGTTCTTTTAAAGCTGAAAGATTTAGGTTTATCATAAATTTCATTTTTATATTAAAACTTTATTTGAACAATGCTGTCCCCAGTTTTCAAGGCACTACATGGGGTTTTAGTCCATGGGCGGAGCCTTATTTTATCCATACCCCTGCATGGTAGAGCAAGAAGTGAGACTGCATCCCTGTGCCTCATTGCCACATGGTGAGCACTTAGGTCTCATTGTGTCGAAGGAAATGTGTCCCGAAGTCCCAAAGAATCATCAATACAGCATATATATGCTGGATAATATACTAAAACAAACCAAACAAAAACAAAGCTTCTTTCCCTTCATTGTATATTAAGTTAAAGCCGTCCTCATGTTGCCCTTTTTCCCCCTGAGCGCCAGCCCCCCATACTGTCAGTGCACAGCCTGTGTAGATGTTTTCAGGTGTCCTGCAGAGTTATTTCCTCGTCCTGCTGGTGCAGTGCTCCATCTCGGTGGTGATGGGGTGTGTGTGTGTGTGCAGCAGTCAGTGCACATGGTGAAGGACGGCTGTGCAGGCTGCTGACACACACACTCATTCAGCCAGAGGAGTGAACGATCCTGAATCTAACTTTAAACACTCTGACCAAAGCGGGTGGACAGATGAGCCGTCGCTGACGAGGCTACAGCTGCAGAGTCCAGATAAGAACTCACGCTCACCTGTTCTACTGCAGCACCAACTGACACCACAGATTAATAACACAACAACAGCAGGACAGACAGATGGACACTGCGCTGGCGAGTCTGTGATGGGAGGCGTGATTTCAGTGATTTAAGGGAAAAGCATAGTGCAAATAGCTCAGATCATCAATTACAATCACCTTAAACTGAGCTGAGAGGTCATCCATACTTCATAAACACTGACCCGATGATGCAGCCGTACACGACCGCTCACACCTGTGGATTAATAAACTTTTGTTACTGTTCGTACAATAAAAAGTTACACAATGTGGATGTAAATATTCAAATCTCTGTGTGTGGACTACATAGAACTTCAGTCTGGATATTAGTTTTATTAGAACTTCAGTCTGGATATTAGTTTTATTAGAACTTCAGTCTGGATATTAGTTTTATTAGAACTTCAGTCTGGATATTAGTTTTATTAGAACTTCAGTCTGGATATTAATCTAGTAGAATTTCATTCTGGATATTCCTTTTATAAGAACCTCATTTTCAATATTAATTCGTTAGAACTGTATTCTAGATATTAATCTAGTACACCTTTATTCTATAAATTAGTCTAGTAGATCTTCATTCTGAATAGTACTTTTATTTGAACTTTATTCTGGATATGAATTTTTTTAGAGCTTTGTTCTAAATATTAATCTGGTAGAAATTCATTCTGGAAATGAATTTTGTAAGAATTTCATCCTGGATATTCATTTTATTAATTCTTCATTCTGTATATATTTTTTTTTAGAGTTTCATTCTGGATATTCATTTTATTCCGTTTTCATTCTGGATATTAATTTTATTCAGTCTTCATTCTGGATATTAATTTTTCAGACCTTCATTCTGGATATTAATTTTATTCAGTCTTCATTCTGGATATTAATTTTATTCAGTCTTCATTCCTGATATTAATTTTATTCAATCTTCATTCTGGATATTAATTTTATTCAGTCTTCATTCTGGATATTAATTTTTCAGACCTTCATTCTGGATATTAATTTTATTCACTTTTCATTCTGGATATTAATTTTATTCAGTCTTCATTCTGGATATTAATTTTATTCAGTTTTCATTCTGGATATTGATTTTATTCAGTCTTCATGCTGGATATTAATTTTTCAGATCTTCATTCTTGATATTGATTTTATTCAGTCTTCATTCTGGATATTAATTTTATTCAGTCTTCATTCTGGATATTAATTTTATTCAGTCTTCATTCCTGATATTAATTTTATTCAATCTTCATTCTGGATATTAATTTTTCAGATCTTCATTCTGGATATTGATTTTATTCAGTCTTCATTCTGGATATTAATTTTATTCAGTCTTCATTCTGGATATTAATTTTATTAGACCTTCATTCTGGATATTAATTTTATTAGACCTTCATTCTGGATTTTAAACCTCAGCTCTGAATGGCTTATTTTTCTAATAACTAAAATCATGTTATATATTTATCTGCCACCGAGCTGCTTTCACCTGACTCTGAGCTTCTGAATGGTTCTGCTGGTTATGGGAGCAGCGCTGTGTTACAGGTGATAGGCAGTATAGCTTCTTCCTCCACAGCCCAGTTGTTCTCTCAGACTTTCTGAAGCCATATGGTTTGTTTGCAGTGCTATTCTGGGCTGAGACGAGAGCTATTTGGTATGGGCCTCAGCTCGGCCGCCCCGGGGCACTGAGGGCGAATGATAAAAGGCCGCACTCCTGCCCTCGCTATCCCTCTCTCGCTAATGGGAAGCGTCTCAATGCACCGGGCCGAACAGCTTGCCAAGCATATATGGGGTAAAGGGTCTAATTGCAGAATCACAGCACCGTATGGTTAGAATCCACCTCTCTATCCATCATGTGGAGTGATTTCATCTGAATACTCAGAGTGTGACAGATTTGCAAGCTTTAAAGTGGCAGTTTGGTAAAATGTCTAATTTGCACAACTGTCTTTATTGCCCGAATGTAGTCGATCCCCGAAGGCAGGTTTGGTGTCTGAAGTTTGCTTATTTAGCTTTGACGTTAATGTAGCTAACAAGTGATGGAAGTTAATGATCACCACCTGGAACCAGCTGCTTTGTTGTCGTCCTCACTGACGAGTCATTTCTGTTCATTCTCTTGGGAGTAATAACAATTTGATGACATAAGGCATCTGGATTACTCACAGTGACACTATCTGCCTTCCCTCTGCGTTCAATAAAATAATCTGGACAGCTTAAAAAATCAACCCCAAACAAGCAGCAGCTTTACACATAGACACATCCTTCAAGATGGACTCACCTCTCTTGACAGTACAGCAGCACCACCGTAAAAGGTGAATAATCACATGGGATGGTTACATTTTAAGTTTTAGACCGACAGACAGACAGACAGACAGATCTTTATTGGTCCCGAAGAGAAATTGCTGTGTTTCAAATAATAATAGACATAAGTTAAGTATAAGAGTAGAAATAAAGTACATCTATTTGCATATTTACATGGCATATGAGACAGATTTGTTGTATTTACATCACAGCAGGCACTGAGTGGTATGAGGAAAACTAGGAGTTGCATCAATATTACAGTGTGAAGTGCACAGTGAAAGTATCATTACAGTGACAGTTTTGATATACTGCACAGTGTTTATTAACAGGAGAGGAGATGTCGCTCAGCACATTTCAGACAGCAGGAGATCAGTACCGTCTCTGCAGTAAGGAGACTTGTTGTAGAGCCGTACAGCAGTAGGTAAGAAAGATCTCACACAGTGCTCTAACACAGCGGCACTGTAACAGTCGGCCACTGAATGCACTTCTTTTGGCTAGAGTGTCCCTTTAAGTGGTCTCAAATAGACTTACTGACACTGTGTGACACACTGTCATCAGTAAACATGAACAGAAGTATGGACCCCCATCTCCAAGTTGTCAGAAACCACATAAGCAGGTCTATTTTGAAGTTACCTAACAACTCAACAGGGTTTGTGATGACTTGGCATGCGCTGACTTAGTAACCGCACTAATCGGTGTACATGAGCTTCAATTGCTTATTAGTTACATTAGCCTCGTAGGTCCAGTGCAAAACTGGAGAAGTAAACGTCAGACGCCGAACATGCCTCAACATTTGAAGTGAGGGAGAGAAACATATAAATTTGCTCAAAACTGGCTAAAACTGTGATTTAAAAAATGCAAAAAGCAAAGTTTTCAGCATCCTGTCAGGTGAATGGAAACATATCAAGTGGACTGAGTGGTTCCTTTTCATATCCTCGAGCTCTCACTCTCTCTCTCCTCTCTTTTGTAACCTAGCACTTTTATTTTCGCTGGTTTGAATTCTCAGCAGAAAATTAAACCTTATATTCTTCCGTCCCCCACGTAGAGACGCATGCAGCGTGAAATTAAAGCCAAGGCCTTCTGATTCTAATATAAATGCTTTTCCCGGCCGGGCTGGAGTTCGTCCAAGGCAGCGAAAAGTAGACGCTATTATGTGGATATTTCCACAGGAGAAAAATAATCACTCGCTTGTTATCATGCATGATTCACCGTTAATTATCAAAACAGGCTGAGCTTAACGCGGTAGTGCAGCATACACGAGCTGAGAGGTCGGAGGATTCACTGAAAACACATTTCATTTCCCTCCTTATTATCAGTTCTGTCCTTTTTAGCAGCGGATCTTTAGAGCACAAGCCTCTTATGGCTGTGTAAATGTCTTATTATTTGTGTAAAGTAGCTACATGTAAAATTAATTAAGTCAGAAGGCTTGCAGCAGCATCAATCATGTTATTTCTAACAGTGTAAAAAATCTCTGGTTATTACTGTATGATATTGTAGCAGTATGAATGTATACTAGCAATGACAAAGAATTGATCACATGCACATATGTAATCTGATTTAAGTGATTACTGACTAACTGTGGAGGGATTTTAATCCAGTATGAATTTGCAGTGTGTGTAGTTTTACAGTCTGACAGTAATAATTGTGGAGTGATTTTAATCCAGTATGAATTTGCAGTGTGTGTAGTTTTACAGTCTGACAGTAATAATTGTGGAGTGATTTTAATCCAGTATGAATCTGCAGTGTGTGTAGTTTTACAGTCTGACAGTAATAATTGTGGAGTGATTTTAATCCAGTATGAATTTGCAGTGTGTGTAGTTTTACAGTCTGACTGTAATAATTGTGGAGTGATTTTAATCCAGTATGAATCTGCAATGTGTGTAGTTTTACAGTCTGACAGTAATAATTGTGGAGTGATTTTAATCCAGTATGAATCTGCAATGTGTGTAGTTTTACAGTCTGACAGTAATAATTGTGGAGTGATTTTAATCCAGTATGAATCTGCAGTGTGTGTAGTTTTACAGTCTGACAGTAATAATTGTGGAGTGATTTTAATCCAGTGTGAATCTGCAGTGTGTGTAGTTTTACAGTCTGACAGTAATAATTGTGGAGTGATTTTAATCCAGTATGAATCTGCAATGTGTGTAGTTTTACAGTCTGACTGTAATAATTGTGGAGTGATTTTAATCCAGTATGAATCTGCAATGTGTGTAGTTTTACAGTCTGACAGTAATAATTGTGGAGTGATTTTAATCCAGTATGAATCTGCAGTGTGTGTAGTTTTACAGTCTGACAGTAATAATTGTGGAGTGATTTTAATCCAGTATGAATCTGCAGTGTGTGTAGTTTTACAGTCTGACTGTAATAATTGTGGAGTGATTTTAATCCAGTATGAATCTGCAGCGTGTGTAGTTTTACAGTCTGACTGTAATAATTGTGGAGTGATTTTAATCCAGTGTGAATCTGCAGTGTGTGTAGTTTTACAGTCTGACCGTAATAATTGTGGAGGGATTTTAATCCAGTGTGAATCTGCAGTGTGTGTAGTTTTACAGTCTGACCGTAATAATTATGGGGTGATTTTAATCCAGTATGAATCTGCAGTGTGTGTAGTTTTACAGTCTGACCGTAATAATTATGGGGTGATTTTAATCCAGTGTGAATCTGCAGCGTGTGTAGTTTTACAGTCTGACCGTAATAATTATGGGGTGATTTTAATCCAGTGTGAATCTGCAGCGTTTAGTTTTTCAGGCTGGCAATATTAATTATAAAGCAAATGGCTGAACCTGAAGCCAACCTTGCTCTAGTCCACCTCTCGCCAATACAAAAGCAAAGACAGAGACAATAGAGCAGCACGTTGTTAATTAATGTGTTTTGGCACAAGGCTGATGTGAACTTCCAGGCAATGACCTTCTGTGGAATATGGGGACATTACACATACACCTCACCCTGAACCAAATAGCCAGCCCAAATTAGATCACACAACCTCCTCAGGTCATGCTTCAGTGTCTGGTTCTTGTGCTCGCATTCATTTTTTGGTGTGTTTCAAAGATCATCAAATTTTTTCCATACATTGTAATGTCACTGTACAATGAAACGCTGTAGAACGCTGCATGAAGGTTTTACGTATGGTGCCTTTAAAGGACACTATGGAGAAAATGAAAAATTTAAATATCACTATATCCATTGTAAACATATCTATTCACCTCCTACAGTGGTGCTGCAGTAGCCTCCAGCTGAGATTTTCTAGTTTGAAGAATAGGAAAGCCGCCTCTCATGATGGACTGTAGTCCATCTGTTTCTCTGATACTTTGATAGCCTCCTTTTACCCTGTTCTTCAGTGGTCAGGACCCCCATGGACCCCCATGGACCCTCACAGAGCAGGTACTATTTGAGTGGTGGATCATTCATACTACAGTAACACTGACGTGGTGGTGGTGTGTTAGTGTGTGCTGGTACGAGTGGATCAGACACAGCAGTGCTGCTAGAGTTTTTAAACACTTCATCTCTGTCACCTCCAGCTCAGCCTCCTGTCTTTTAGACAGAGCCACAGTCTCCAAACCGTACATCATAGCAGGACGCACTGCTGTCTTGTAAACCTTCCCTTTCACTCTTGTTGCTATCCTTCTGTCACACATCAGCCCTGACATCTGTCTCCACCCACTCCATCCTGCCTGCACCCTCTTCCTCACCTCTTTTTTGCACTGACCATTGCTCTGGATGGTTGACCCAAGCTATTTGAAGTCATCCACCTTTACGACCTCTACTCCTTGCATCTTCATCTTTCCACCTGCCTCCCTCTCATTCACACACATGTATTCCGTCTTGTCTCTACTGACCTTCATTCCTCTCCTCTCCAGTGCAAACCTCCACCTCTCCAGATTCTCTTCCACCTGCTCTCTACTCTCACCACAGATTACAATGTCATCTGCAAACATCATGGTCCATGGAGCCTCCTGCCTGACCTCATCTGTCAACCTTTCCATCACCATTGCAAACAAGAAGGGGCTCAAAGCTGATCCCTGATGTAACCCTACCTTCACCTTGAAACCATTTGTCACTCCAACTGCACACCTCACCACTGTCTCATTATCCTCATACATGTCCTGCACCACCCTAACATACTTTTCAGCGACACCTGACTTCCTCATACAGTACCACAGTTCCTCTCTTGGCACCCTATCATCTGCCTTCTCTAGATCCACAAAGACACAATGCAGCTCCTTCTGACCTTCTCTGTACTTCTCTACCAACACTCTCAACGCAAAAATTGCATCTGTGGTACTCTTTCTGGGCATGAAACCAAACTGCTGCTCACTGATCTGAACCTCTCGCCTTAGCCTTGCTTCAACAACTCTTTCCCATACCTTCATGGTGTGGCTCATCAACTTTATACCTGTGTAGTTACTGCAGCTCTGCACATCACCCTTGTTCTTAAAAATGGGGACCAGTACACTGCTTCTCCACTCATCAGGCATCCTCTCCCTCTCCAGGATTTTGTTAAACAACCTGGTTAAAAAGTCCACTGCCTTCTCTCCTAAACATCTCCATACCTCCACAGGTATGTCATCTGGACCAACTGCCTTTCCATTCTTCATCCTTTTTAAAGCTGCCCTCACTTCCACCTTACCAATTCTCTGCACTTCCTGATCCACTATCTCTCCTCTCCACTATCATTGTCCTCCTCTCTCTCTCATTTTCCTCATTCATTAGTTCTTCAAAGTACTCCGTCCATCTACTCAACACTCTCTGTTCACTCACCAGTACATTTCCCTCTCTATCCTTTATCAGCCTAACCTGCTGTACATCCTTTCCAGCTCTATCTCTCTGTTTAGCCAAACGATACAAGTCCTTTACTCCTTCTTTACTGTCCAGCCTCTCATACAGCTCATCATAGGCCTGAGCCTTTGCCACCATTCTTTTTGCTATGCGACTAGCCTCACAGTACTCCTGCCTACTTCCTTCATCTCTCTGGTTATCCCACTTTTTCTTAGCTGCCTTCTTCTTCTGAATACTCTCCTGGACTTCCTCATTCCACCACCAACTTTCCTTGTCTTCTTTCCTCTGACCAGACGAAACACCCAACACATTCTTGCCAGTTTCTCTCACCACCTTAGCTGTAGTTTCCCAGTCATCAGGTAGCTCCTCACTGCCCCCAAGGGCCTGTTGCAATTTTTCCCTGAACTGCCTGCAACCATCCTCCTCCTTCAGCTTCCACCATCTAATCTTTGGCTCTGTCTTCACTCTCTTCCTCTTCTTTGTTTCTAATCTCATTCTACAGACAACCACACTATGCTGCCTTGCTACACTTTCCCCTGGCACCACTTTACAATCTCCAATCTCCTTTAGGTGGCATCTCCTGCTAAGGATATAATCCACCTGTGTGCACCTCCCTCCACTCTTGTATGTCACCCTGTGTTCTTCCCTCTTCTGAAAATATGTGTTCACCACAGCCATTTCCATTCTCTTTGCAAAATCTACAACCATCAGCATTTCTGTCTTTCACACCATACATACCCATCACCTCTTCATCCCCTCTGTTCCCTTCACCTACATGTCCATTGAAGTCTGCACCAATCACCAATCTCTCCTCTCTAGGGACACCGTCTACCACTTCATCCATCTTACTCCAAAATTCCTCTTTCTCCTCTAACTGACAACCAACCTGTGGTGCATATGAACTGACCACATTCAAAATTACACCATCAACCTCCAACTTCAGGCTCGTGATCCTGTCTGACACTCTCTTTACATCCAGAACACTTTTCACAAGCTGTTCCTTTAGGATTATCCCTACTCCATTTCTCTTCCTCTCTACACCATGATAGAACTGTTTGAATCCACCTCCAATGTTCCTGGCCTTGCTTCCT
Organism: Pygocentrus nattereri; assembly: GCF_015220715.1. Classification (NCBI taxonomy): domain Eukaryota; kingdom Metazoa; phylum Chordata; class Actinopteri; order Characiformes; family Serrasalmidae; genus Pygocentrus; species Pygocentrus nattereri. Next base: position 10,316,884 of record NC_051219.1, on the reverse strand, counting down.
TTCCATCTGGTCTCCTGCAGTGAGAGAACACTGATGAGCAAAAACTCATAAATTATATAAAACTGTGAATTTCCGTCGAACCGATGACGCAGAGGGACACAAGACTGAGCTACAAGACAAATAACGTATCAAACTCTAGTTTTAGAACCTTTAATATTAATTTATGTCTGCATTCATTATTCTGTTCCTGACACACTGGCTTCAAGCAGGATATTGAGAAAGCCAGCCTGAGACGTGACTTTCATGAGCAGTTTGTCTATCCGACCTTCATGTCATGCTCGCTCATTTACAGAGGCTGTTGTGTTTACACCACACTGGCTCTTACAATGGCAGCCTGAGCCGGGTTATTGATTTAATTAAACACACATTCAAATGTGCCTGTCACTCCTGCGCTCGCTCCCCTTCGCCGACACAGATGACCATCCGGCTCGACGGCTTGCACAAACAAAAGAAGGCGATGTTGTGGATGGCAGTGTTCCCATCAATTTCCTTCACTCCCCCGCCACCCCTCCAGGCCCTTTCCCTTAAAGCAAGGAGAAAAATTGCAGGTGTCATGGGCAGGCTAAGCGGCTGGCTGTGATATATAGGTCTAATAAAAGAGCCATTTCCCTCGGTGGGCTGCTGAAGGACTGATAGGGCAGCAGACCTCAGCCCAGGCTCCTGCGCTCCTCGGGAAAAGACACCAGTGCTCCATTTTAAACCCATGAGGTCGGCCTGTTACAGGCATGCTACGCTGATAACGGTGACACTGCTGCTGAGGGGTCCGATGTGCTTGAGATGCAGTTAAAGATACCATCAGGGGACCAATTTAGACCCCAGATATCCTCTGTGTGCGCGTGCGCGAGTCAAGGGGGGTGCTCCTTTAAAAGACTGCCAGGCGTGAGCGTGGTTGATTCCATTATGGAGACTGTGACCCCCAACTCTCATCTCAGAGCTCCTGACAAGATGCTGTGCGATTCATCTAAAGACACTGATAAGGCCTCAAATCTGGAAATCTGACAAAAATAACGCAATGCTTCAGCCAAACATTTTCTCAGCAATGATTAGACAAAAAAAAAATTGAATTTACAGTTTTACCCTTCTACCCCAAGATACCCAAGATGTTTGGTCTCTGAAGTTCTTTAGTCTTCAGTACAGCCAAAACCTCAGTACAGCCAGGGTTCTTACCTCCACCAAGCGCACAGCTCATGTTATTCCTGTTCTTCGAAAGTTGCATTGGCTTCCTAGTTCAAGGATTAAGTACAATATCCTTCTTTTTACCTTCAAGGCTTTAGGTGGTCTGGCTCCGACATGCCTTTCTGATCTCATGTCTTTATACTGTCCCTCTCGGGCTCTCCGATCTTCTAATGCTGAACTCCTCACTAGACTTTCTACTATGGGTGGCAGATCTTTCAGTGCTGCTGCCCCCAAACTCTGGAATTCTCTACCTTCCACGTTTCATAATTGCTCTTCTACAGTATGTCTTCCTTCAAATCTCTACTAAAAACCTTCCTTTCTTCTTTTCTTTAGTCTCTTTTTGTTTGTGAGGCTGTGAGGCTAATGTAGCTAACAAGTAAGGGAAGCTGATACACCACCAAGGTCTTGAGCAGGTTTCTGAGACTGTATGACATACTCAGTGCAATTACATGCATACTAATAATCCACTTATGATCAGATTTCACCAGGTTTCTTCAGTGGTCGTGTAAACAGCATACTTTAATTTCTTAGATAGGATTAAAGCCTAGAAAACTGATTGAGAAATCTGATAAAGAAATCTGGATTTTAGGTAATTCCTCAGGTTTTTCTGTGCGTTCGTACCCTTACTCTGATTTCTTTCATTTTTCTCACACTGCTCATGTGTACAAACAGAGCCCTGTGCTGAAAACAGTCCGCAGTGTTTAACACAGCACCTGAAAAACAGGTAGGAATTGAAATGTTCTTCATTTTATAGATGATGTGTATTCAATTTTTCCTGTAAAGTGGCTAAAAAAACAGCCACAGCATGATGTTTGAGTTTTACTTTATGAGTTTACTTTGCTGCCTGACCCATGTAGACATGGAGTTCCCCATAATCTGATTACCCAAGTGCATATAAACACACCGATTAATAATTACTGACAAAATCTGATTTTCTGCAGTTAGCAGATTATTAAGCACATGTAAATGGACACGGGTGCTTTGCCTAGCCAGTACCTGTAATAGTTAGCTTGACGGATGCATTTTTCCAGCTTAAATAGTTTTAGTACATTTTGATAGATAACAGTGTGTCATACAGTCTCGGAAACCACATTAGCAAGTATGTTAAAGATTACCTACCAACTCTAAGGTTTGGAGCAAGTGTGTCATTATTTATGGAAGCAATTTACACTAGGGATGTGCCGATGCCACTTTTACCCCTTCCAGTACCGAGTACATTTACGGCATTTGGCTGACGCTCTTATCCAGAGTGACTTACAATTTGATCATTTTACACAGGAAGGCCAAGGTGGTGTTAGGAGTCTTGCCCAAGGACTCTTATTGGTATAGTGTACGGTGCTTGCCCAGGTGGGGATTGAACCCCAGTCTACAGCATAGAAGGCAAAGGTGTTAACCACTACACTGACCAACCAACTGATACGATGCCAATTCTATCGAACTCAGTCAAGTTATAAGCCCTAATATTTATATAATCTACTTTAAATATATTATGTTGATAAAAGTTTTGTTCTTTATCACAAATAAAACATACTAAGATTTAATGAATGGCATTTACTTAGTATATAATCATCCATCCATCCATTTTCTAAGCTGCTTCTCCGTCAGGGTCACAGGGGGGTGCTGGAGCCTATCCCAGCAGTCTTCGGGCGGAAGGCAGCATACACCCTGGACAGGTCGCCAGTCCATTGCAGGGCAGACAGACAGACACAGACAGTCACTCACACCTAGGGGCAATTTAGCACATCCAATTGGCCTGACTGCATGTCTTTGGGAGGAAACCCACACAGACACGGGGAGAACATGCAAACTCCACACAGAGAGGACCCTGGTCGCCCAGCCGGGGAATCAAACCCAGGCCCTCCTTGCTGTGAGGCAACAGCGCTACCCACCACGCCACCGTGCCGCCCTAGTATATAATCAGCTGAAGTAAATGTTAAATATTTTCATTGTGCAAAACTGGAAGTAAACAGCATATACATAAACCTGTGGTTTGAACACATAAACACACAGCAGCTACTGTCTCAGCAAAAATGGTGCTAAATGTTGTCTCACGTCCGAATGTCTCAAGTTATTTGTCCGGTAAATGCATCCTGTTCACTCATGCTTATATCTCCAAGCATCTCTACTGGAGTTCAGTTATTATGGTACTGCACTGAAGTGCCAGTGTCAGCGCTGATTGCTGCAAGCTTAGTTTGCGCAATGTAAACATGTGGGCTACAAGCTTCAGCTTCCGACACCTGTTAGCAATACAAGCCTTACAGCTGCAACGCAAAACTAAAGACGCGAACTTAAGACACCAAAAAATGTCTTGACTGATCAACCACATTTAGGATAAACGAGCAAACAGCACATTTGATTGGAACATTTCATACTTGCTAAGAACATCCCTCAAAAAAGTTCTCTCACAAATCCAATGGACGCAGGAGATCATGACTGGAGTTCATTGGTGATGCCACAGTTTTTCGCAGCCAGGAGTCCAAAAAAAGCATGATTTGATGACCCTCCCTCTCCCTCGTTGCACAGCACAACGCTGACCAGTGCAGGCATCTGATAGCTAATCCAAAGATGATGAGTTATTGGCAGTTTGAAGAGATGTGGTGGAGCTTGAAGAGTCTCAGAGCAAGCACGTGCTAGCCTTAATCCTCTCAGCTTGGTAGCACTGTGTGTTAGGGGAGGTCTAGCTACCAAGTAGGAATGGATAGGGCTGGAAGTCAATCCCAATAAGAATCAATTCCTTGATTCCAGAATCAAAAGCTTTGGAGTTGATTCCACACTGTGACATTGAAGTTTGCACAAATAAACAAGATATTCTCCCATCATTGTCTAGATAGCCTATAATAGCCTGTAAAATAGATTGTACGTCGATAGTCCAGCTGTATTTTCCTCTAGACACAAGGGACACAGAGTGAAATGTAATATATGTGATGATACATTGGCTTACAATCAAACATCTACCCACCTGAAGGAGATCACAGAAGAGAATCGGGTACTTAGTGAGCTAAGTTAATGTAACTAGTGTAAGCTCAGCGAATTCTCAGTGCTAAAGTAAAATATAGTTAATATTGTACTCTTCGTTTTTGCCAGATGGCCTTCTACACTCTCGGAAAATAAGGTACTTAACTGTCACTGACGCTTGTCAATGTGGTGGTACCCTCAAGGGTACATCTCAGTGCCTTTAGTCAGGGAACATAACTGCATCATAATCCACTGAAATGATATTTTCTAAGTTGTTTTCACTCCACACCCCATCTTCTCTCCGGGCTTTTATTTTATTGCTCTGTTTTTCACTTTTCACTTGGAAAAACCTATTCAAGGTACACAGTTGGACCTTAAAACCACTGCTGTACCTTTGAGGGAACATTTACATTGTTTGTACCTTGATAAGTAAAAATGTACCTGCAGAGAACCTTTATTTCTAGCAGTGTATATGTCTTGGTTTTGAAGTCAAAATTGTTCTGGAATTGACTGTTAGAGTCGGAATTGGGACTGGAATCTGTTTCGTTACCTTTCTGAATGAAAATAAGCTAAAGCGACCTCTACACAGAACACTATACACCAAAATGTGCAACAACTGTAGAATTTGGATGCTTACAGAATAGCTAGGAAATACTAATGTCAGCACTAGCAAGGCTTTGCAATGGCTACAATGAAACATTGTGTATTCATAGCTAGCCCTAATGATGTGGAGACAGGAAACAGGTGTTAATATTCAGGGGAGGTAACTATGGAAACTCCTAAGGTGACGAAATGACAACCTGGGGGTCCACCACAGAAAACAGGACAACATATTCAAATTAAAGGTCACTTGAAGTGCTGCATACTAACAGAACTGCTGAAATGAAGCAGATTCACTCTCACTCTCTGAGGCCAATACAATGCCACTATATATGTGTGTGTGTGTGTGTGTGTGTGTGTGTGTGTGTGTGAGAGAGAGAGATCGATGCTGTGGCACCAGGCCGAGCCGAGATCCCAGAGGCAGGACCATCCATCCTTTCCCATTAGCGCTGACCACTGCTATCTCACTCATATTATCCCGGCCGGCTGGGGAAACAGTTTACCTTCGGCTAATTGCAGTGGCTCCAAGCTAACCGCTAAGCTAATGAGACAGACAATCCAGGTGGCCTTAACGGCTACCGCAGAGCTCGGTCCGCGTTATTATTACTTTCTTCTCTCACCAACATCGCTTCACTTTGGGGGGAGGTTGAATCGGAATGGCTCTGATACGACTTGATTCAAATGGAGATGACTCAGCAGAGCGCCTGTAGCGGACAGACCTTTAAAATGTGATACTGAGCACATTACTGACCAGCTAACGACGCTAATGATGACCGTGCTAATCTGCAGGTATGATCATTATGGATACCAAGCAGAGCTGGAAAGGTTTAAATGCCATTTGCTCTCATTAGAGTATATGATACAGCATTTTATGGTAAGTTTCTGAATCTGATTAAAGTGTAATTCTGATCTTTCTAAATTTCTGTATAATTAAAAGGCTAAGGAGTAAACATTGTCATTCACAGTAGTTTGATGTGAGCTGCTTCAGTCTAGAGAAAACCAGTCAGTCAGAAACTCAAGTCAGAGTTGTTCGCAGTGGTGAGGATAGGAACCAGATATCTGAAGAGGTTAAAGCTTCCTTGCAGACATCTGATCCACGGAATGGTCATGAACACTCTTTGTGATGCCTGTGACATTGGTTTGTGCTAGTTTTGATAAGATTTTAACCTTAAACATATACAACCCCATTTCCAAAAAAGTTGGGATGCATTGCAAAATGTAAACATATATAGAATGCAATTACGCAATTACAACTGAGGATTGTAACATGATGTGCAGATCATTTAAACCCTATATTTTGTTGAAAATAGTACAACTTAAATTCCAATGAAGTTGGGACGTTGTGTAAAACATAAATAGAAACAGAATACAATGATTTGCAAATCCCTGATGGAGCATCCCTGAAAGGCTCAGTCGTTTACAAGCAAGGATGGGGCGAGGTTCACCACTTTGTGAACAACTGCGTGAGCAAATAGTCCAACAGTTAAAGAACAACGTTTCTCAACGTGCAATTGCAAGGAATTTAGGGATTTCATCATCTACAGTCCATAATATCATCAAAAGATTCAGAGAATCTGGAGAAATCTCTGCAAGTAAGCAGCAAGGCAGAAAACCAACATTGAATGGCCGTGACCTTCGACCCCTCAGGCGGCACTGCATTAAAAACCGACATCATTCTGTAACGGGTATTCCCACATGGGCTCAGGAACACTTCAGAAAACCACTGTCAGTGAACTCAGTTCGTCGCTCCGTCTACAAGTGCAGGTTAAAACTCTGCCATGCAAAGCGAAGCCACATATCAACACCACCCAGAAACGCCGCCGGCTTCTCTGGGCCCGAGCTCATCTGAGATGGACTGACGCAAAGTGGAAAAGTGTCCTGTGGTCTGACGCGTCCACATTTCATATTGTTTTTGGAAATCGTGGACGTCGTGTCCTCCGGGCCAAAGAGGAAAAGGACTGTCCGGATTGTTATCAGTGTAAAGTTCAAAAGCCAGCATCTCTGATGGTGTGGGGGTGTGTGGGGGGGGGGGTGTTAGTGCCCATGGCAGGGGTAACCTGCACGTCTGTGAAAGCCCCATTAATGCTGAAAAGTACATACAGGTTTTGGAGCAACATCTGCTGCCATCCAAGCAACGTCTTTGCAAATCATCGTATTCTATTTATGCTTTACACAATGTCCCAACTTCATTGGAATTGGGGTTGTACAACAAAAAACAACATATGAAATATTGAAACTGAGGAATTTTATTGTTTTTTGAAAAATATTTGCCCATTTTGAATTTGATGCCAGCAACACATTCCAAAAAAGTTGGGACGGGGCTGGTAAAGTTTTAATGCTAAAAAACACCTGGTGGTTGAGTGACAACAGGTTCACCACTCTGTGAAAGACTGCATGATCAACTAATGCTACAATTCAAGAATAACTTTTCTCAGCGTAAAACAGCAAAGAACGTTCGCTTTTATCAAATCAAATCAAATCAAATTTATTTGTAGCACTTTTACAACTAATGTTGTCACAAAGCAGCTTCACAGAATTCCAGAAAAGACAAAGTTTTAACAAGAATGTAAAACCCCCCAGGTGGGCAAGCCAGGGGTGACAGTGGCAAGGAAAAATTAAAATAAAATAAAGGCACTAGTGTTTCTGCATCACGCAGAGATAGGGCATTTCTTATCTTGGCAATGTTGTGAAGATGTAGAAAAGCTGTCCTAGTGATGCTGCCTACGTGTTGATTGAATGATAAATCTGAATCAATGATGACACCAAGATTTTTTGCTGCTGAGCCAGGTGTAACTAGAAAGTCAGCTAGATTTAAAATTAAATCTGATCATTTATTACTTGCCAATTTTGGAACCAGAAAGAGAACCTCTGTTGTTTTATCATCTACAGTACATAATAACATTAAAAGATTCAGAGAATTTGGAGAAATCTCTGTATACGAGGGACAAGGCCAAAAACTAATATTTGCTGGCCGTGATCTTTGGTCCCTCAGGCATCAGTGCACTAAAAACAGACATGATTCTGTAGTGATAATCACTATATGGGCTCAGAAACACTTCTGAAATCCACTCTCTGTGAAAAGAGTTTGTCACTGTATCCACAAATGCAAGTAAAAACTCTAAATCACAAAGAAGACACCATATATAAACAGGATCCAGAAATGCTGCCACCTTCTCTGGGTTATCTGATTATTTCAGCAAGACAATGTCAAACCACATTCTGCATGTATTACAGCAGCAGGGCTCCGTATTAAAAGAGTCTGGGTGCTAAACTCGCCTCCCTGCAGTCCAGACCAGTCACCACTGAAAACATTTTGAGGGTTATGAAATGAAAAATATGTGGGCATATATTCTTCAAAAACAATAAAATTTCAATTTTTTGGAAAAAGGGTTGTAACAACTAGGTTATGGTAGGTCTTTATTGGGCTACACCTAAAGCTACTGTTTATATGTTCTACTGTGAGTGCTTTTTTTACTAATTTAGTTCATGTAAGAGAACATTCAAGGCAATTAGGTTAAAAGATTACCTTATGTAGCAATTAAAGCCAGTAATACCTAGAGCAGTGGACAATTCTTTCTTATTATAAGACTAATAGAAGCTCAAAGCAACTCACAGTATTTTTTTAATCACTTGTTTGCTTTTTGAAATGCTATACCTTAATAGTTTTACTGGTATTTAATCAAGTTCTCATTACATTAGCAGCACTCTTACTTAAGCAGGCATTTTCACACCTGTTGTCAGCTGTCCACAGGACTGTGGATCTTGATGCTAATGTGGTTTTTAGCTTGTAGAAAACATTTTGGCAGGGAGCTGAGGGAAAAATGGGTGAGGCTAATCTTAACTCTTGTGTGAAGCTGAGAAAGCTTCGCCCTTCACTCAGCGAATGTCGGCGTGACGGTTCTTTCAGAGATGGTTGCGGGGAAGAGAGGAGCCGTTAATAATTTATGATAGTCTGCGCTCTTCAAGGCGCTCCAGCGATCCTGCTCCTCCTGACATTTAATTTGTCTGAAAATCAGTGAGTGTGCAGTCTGATCGTGCCCATGTGAGGATGTGCCTCATATTAGCATAGCTTCCACCATCACCACCCAGCTAGAAATGCCAGCATTGACTGATATCGCTGATCACCAGCAAAACCAGTAGATCGCTGCTGTCGGAAAAACCTCGTATCTCCAAAATGATAACAGGAAAAAACTTACTTCACATTTAATGTAAGTCAGTGGAACCAGACTTATTATTATTAAGTCATTTTGGCCCGTTTCTTTGAGTCTTTTCATTTGGCCCATTGTGGCTGTCATTCAAAATGGTTTGGTTTAAAGCCATTATAGAGAAACTTACTGGCTGATTTCTTCACAGTGGTGCTGATGGGACCCAGGGGTCACAATGACTACAACCCAAATATATCCATTTTATTAACTATCCAAAACCACCAGTAAACCCACACATGTCTTCTGAGTGTTTATATCGCTGCTGTCGGAAGAAAACCTTGTATCTCCATTTTCTGTTTTTGACATAATTTAAAATGCCTGTTGTCCTTCATATGGTGTGTAAATTTCATGGTGAATGGACCAAAAGAAACGGCCCAAAATGACTTGGAAAAAAAGTCTGACTCCATTGACTTACATTCAAAGTGAAGTGTGTTTTTTCCCTCTCCTGTAAAGTTACCATTTACCAGGTTTCCTTCGGACAACAGCAATTTGTAATGCTGATGTTTTCAAAAATATGACTACTGTGCTTCACAACACTCTGCAGGCACCCATCTCCCATGAAAAGATCTTTAAAAATCCAAATCTTTTCTTTTAAAACTATCATGGAACGCTGTCTCAGACATGAAGTGTATTCATAACTATTTTCTGTATTACTGTATAATAACTTTACATGAAGGAGCTTTGAGAGGTATTAAACTCTTCAGACGTCTGGTTCCTATCACCACCACTGTGAACAATTCAGACTCTCTAGAACTGAGCGTTTCACACCAACCCGCTCTGACCAACTTTGTTTACATCTTTAAGACTTATTTATGCAGAAATTCTGGAAAATGGGTGGAATTCCCCTTTAATAATGCAGTTGAATCTTGCCTATAGTTCTGCAGGTGGCTTTGCATTCAATATCACTTGAAGATTGATCCAAATCTCTGAGCCAAATCGTCCTTGGCCAGGACGAGGCCCAACGAATCATCAGTTCCTTCCAGCTAAGCTAATCTATCATTAATGAATACATGGATTTACTTAATATTCCTTTCTTCTGCAGGCCAGCAGAATCTGCTCGTTATCCTTCTTTCTCTCCTGCTCTCTCTCTCACACACATGCATTCTCCAGTTAGCAAACCGCATTCATCAAAATCACCTAAATCATTTTTCATTCCAAATACAACAGGCAAATAAAACTGTCAGTTGGCAAAATATACAATAAAACAAGCAAATATATAAATATTTGCCATTTTAGCGTTGTTTAAAGCAGGTTACAGTGTTGAAAATGATTTATCGGCCCTGCAGCCTTCAGGATGATGAACATGCAGCTCGCGGCTAAATAACACAGAGGTGATTTAGAATACATTCCAGTTTAAATGGGGCGGGAAACAGGCAACATTAAGGTTAATGTACAGTAAAAGCAAAAAAAAAATAGTTTGACACTATGAAAATATCCTTGGAACGGCTTCAAAGAGCGATGAAGCGGTGCAGCTGTAATTCACACGTGCATCAATACTGCCCTCCTGTGGTGAGAGCTGACAATTCCAGCACCATCACAAACAGCAGAGGACTTGTGACACACACAGTAAGTTTCATACCATTTGAAACCATTAAATTTAAATGATAAAAAAGGCCCCTGAGGATTAGATCCTGATGAATTTGCTTTCTAATGCTTCCATTAGAGACCACTAGTTTCATGTAGGACACCTTTAGATTCCATTAGGAAACCATCACATATAGTACATCTGGAATCTGTTAAACCATTAGAGTCCTGTACACTGTCATGTCAACCCATCAAAAAAGCACAAAGATACCATTACAGTCTACTGGACACCACCAGAAACTAATATAATGTATGTGGTATTTTTTTAGGGCTAGAAACAGCAAACATTTTAAAATGAATCCCATTGATTCATGGGATTATTCTACTAGGTACTCTTATTGTAAAGGTGTGGCTAGTTTTCTTATCATGGGGGTGGGGGGGTGTCATTGGAAGCACTGAGAGTCAATAAAGAGCTGCTGGTTAATAAAGTGAGACATGAGCTGAGCAGCGTTATTATTTCAACCTCAGATTTATTGGCCTTTGCTCATTATCTGTGAAGAACATATAAAATAACCTCTTTTTTCAATGCCTTCACTCTGTTCACCCCCAGACCGGCTGCTGATTGGCTATAGCTGCTAAAGTAGAACCATACGCTGGCCACTTGTGATACTTTAAACATCTGGCAAGTTTCTTGCATGTGCATGTATTCTTGATGACAGGTTATTTTTTAATTCAATAGAGCTCAGAGTAACGTAAAGAACTGATAAGAAACCATCTTTCATTTATTAAATTCCTAGTCAGGTACAAATTATGCATTTTCAGGAGATCAGAGTACAAAATGATTACAAGTACACAGAAAATGGGAATCTTAACAACCACCTGAAACACCTAGTAGATCACATCTGAAAGAAATCCACCGGTGTTTCTATCAATCTGAAACTGTGAGAAGAACAAGTAAGTTCTAATGTTTTCTAGCACCAGTCGAGAACTTCAGGAATCACACCAGACCAGACGAATGAAACCGTGACAGTCTTTTCTGAATGTGCAGTCAAAATAAAAGAATATGAGAACTGATACATCAGCCCAAAGCATCCTTGGTGATTGCGTGACAACACTGTAGACACCAAAGTCTTCAAATGATCTCAAATATCATGAACATATGGTGTAAAGGGCAGCTGGCGTTTTCAAATGCTGTAAAATGATAAAGAAAAGTTGTAACCAAACTCAAAGTTCGGTTACAAGTTTTTCATACGACATCAGTGGCAGAGAACCTAACTTTTTGCATGAAGAATCATTCAGGCTTGTTCTAGATATTTATATGTTGCACATGCAGGTGGTTGTTAGGATTGTGGTCAAATGGTCAATTTACAGGTGTTGTTGATTTTAATCCGACAAACAGACAAAACACTTCTTCACATTTTAATGCACATTTACAGCAAATAAATACACATTTATTTGCTGAATTTAACATATTAGGGAAAATAATCAAATATAAAATGTGGCATGTGCAAACACTATGGCCCATTTTATATTTTAAGTTTTATTTTTATTCCCAATAAGTTAAACTCAACTAATAAACAGAAATTGTGCACTTAAAAAACACTGAAAACTGTATTTCAGGCCTTTCATACTAATGTATTTATGAATAAATTCATTCATTAACCCACAGGTCAATGACACTTTCCCATTTCACCCACCATTTCACTATATTATGGTTCTTTTCCGTCATAAAATGCACAAAAATCAATAGTAGTTTGCTGATGTTTTGGTAGCTGGGTAGCTAAATTTACCATTCCACCTTAAATGCTTTAGCAATTTTGTTCTGGCGCCGCCACTTAAGGTGGAACAGGAAAATTTGAACAAGATGCTGGCAAATAGCTGACTTCAGCTTCATAGCACCGAAGAATAAGGGATGGGCTATAATAAATAACTGTCATAGGTGACACTCAACTAGGTTTAGGGGTGGAAATAAGAAATTGGAATGGCCTATGTGTTAGTGTTGGTTAGCTTGCTAATTTGTTGTCTCTATAGGCCTGATATTATCAGCCATATCATCAAAACATCGCTCCATATTTCTCACTGTTGGATCATTTTTACACATTTTATACACTAGTTTTAACAGCATTTCTCTCTGAAATATTGTACTTCATTGTCTTCTGTGGAAGCAGCTGTGTTGACGGAGACTTTACGGGTTTCTCTGATGACGAGGGCTGGACGGTTTCTAAAAGTCAGTGTGGCGTGCAGCGCCTTCACGCCGAGCACGACAGGTATGAAGGTCACCTTTGTCTTCATCACCTGGCCCGGCTGTAACAGATATAGTCTACAAAGAGAGCAGATAGAAGCATAACTCTGTCGTTGAGATGTAAAGATTCACACAGAGTGGTTTAAGCTGATGTATTTTAAGGCAGAGAAACGTACAGACTTGGATTTCTTTACAGTACTGTGATACGAACCAGGGGTAACAAAGTCTATAATGCAAATACAGCCATTTTATTTACTATCCAGAATGACCAGTTAATGGTCCTGAGTTTTTATGTGTAAGTAATGTTTGGTATTACAGCACCCTGCCTGTAACTCTCCACCAAAACGCTTTTAAAAAGTACAGTTTAGGTCAAACAAAACGATAATAAAACATGCATCCGGCAGCGCATTCATAACCATCCATCCATCCATCCATCCACTTTCTAAGCCGCTTCTCCGTCAGGGTCGCGGGGGGGTGCTGGAGCCTATCCCAGCAGTCTTCAGGCGGAAGGCAGGATACACCCTGGATGGGTCGCCAGTCCATCGCAGGGGCATTCATAACCATTTTGTTTAATATTTCTTTCTGACGTAGCTTTTAGTGGCACTGAACTCTCATCTGAACATTCATCTGGTTCCTATCACTAAAAGTTCTGTACATTTCACATCAAACCAATCGGAATAACTTTATTTACACTGTAACCGTATGATTATTCGGAAAATGTTTAAAATAATTCAGAAATGCTAATTGGTTTTCCCCTTTAAGCCTTTTAGCACTGTCCACTCTCATCATTTCAAGGATTACTTCAGGGAAAACTCTCATGTTCATAGCTTCTCCTTTACCTCAAATGTAGTTGAGCAGCCAAGACATGTTTGGTGTCTGAAGTCAGATTCTTTGCTTTTACAGTGGAGCTACCAGGCTAACGTAGCTAAGAAGCAATAGAATCATCACACACTTTAGATATATACACATCTAAGGACAGAATTCAGACATACGGGCAGCTGCTACTGCTGTTTTTAGCCATAGCAGCTATCTTATAGCCTGGCATTGTGGATTTTGTCCGCTGTTTATAGACAACAGTGTGTCGTTCAGTGTCAGAAACCACCCGAGAAAGTCTATTAGAGTTTACTTCACGCTTTGACACAGTTTGAGGGAAGTCTGAGGTGATTTAGTTAGCACAATGCTAATCCAGTAGGTAATTAGCTTCCAATACTAGCTACATTAGCATTGTAGCTTCAATATTCCAGTTAAAATGGAAACTTAAGACACCAAACATGTTTGATGGACTACATTCAGGGTAAAGGGGGTTATTTCAAGTTGATCTGCCAAACTGTTCTTTTGTCAGTTCATTGTTTGTGCACAGACAGTCCTGCTCTCTTTTAGCTTAGCAATCTGTGATGAGCAGCTGTGTCTGCTGGTCATTGATGCTCATTTGGACTTCTGAGAACGACCGCTGACCTAGAATCGGTTAAAATAGCCAAGTGTGAAGGGTTGTGTGATTAAAAGCCCTGTTTCCAAAAGAGCAGACGCCCTTATGCAACTTTAAAAGATCCAGCCAAACAGGTCCAGACAATACAAACAGAAGGCTAACAGAATGTCTGATGTCTGATACAGTACAAAGGTGTTAAGTTCATGACGGACGTATCGGGAGATGGAAGCGTTCAACAGTTTTCAACAACGTGCCAAAACTGCATTCCACACATTCCCCCATGATATGCACTGGCTTCTCTCAGGTCCTGTACACACCTGAGTGAGCTAACGCATGTGGAGTTCCAGTGAGAAGTTTGGACACATCTACTCACAGAAGAGTCAAACAGTGTTTTGCCAAGAACCAAAGATGAAAGCATGAACATTATCACCCTTAACTGCTCCAGACAAGACGTGTTCATTTGAAACCTCTGTCATTGGTTACTAATGTTATGTCTTTGTTCAGTTTAGCCTGCAACTTAAATTTAAACTAGCCTGTAAATGACTGAAGGGGTTAGCTGTCGGGGGTGGGTTACTGACCAGGCCAGTGCGGCCGGTGCCCAGAAGCCTTTGACTGCTGTCAGACCACCAGGCCTGAAATGAATCAAACACTTGGGACAATCCAACCCAGATGTAGACGTTGGCTACACAAATAGCTTTTGAAAATGTATTAAAAGTGACTAAATGAATTGATAAGGCTGCTGATAATCATTTTCAGAGGCTACACTTCACTTTTTTTGTCTTAAATTTCAAGCATTTCAGTCTTCAGATGAAAATGTTGGTGATTATGAAAGACATACACACACACACACACACACACACACATTTTCTAAGCCGCTCCTCCCTTAAGGTCGCAGGGGGTGCTGGAGCCAATCCTAGCGGTCATGAAAGACATACAATACTGTGAAAGCTCAAATTTTAATCAGGTGTGTTTAGCTTGTCTGCTACTCAATATGCAGAGGCTAATCAGATGTCTCGGTTGTTGACTGTAGCTATAAGGCAACAATGCTTTTTGAAGAATGCTGCATTTATCAGTGTATCAGCCTGCATCGTGTTCTAGCCTAGTTGGTCTCCTTACCGTGACTGGTGCTTGCCCTGGATCAAAGAAGTGCCCTCCACGGTCAGTACGGTGTCAGTCATGGTGGTGCTAAAGACGTTAGTGAAGCTGACCTCAGCACTGTGTTCCTTATGCAGGACCACTGTATCTCCACCTGTGACCTACAGAAAGAAAACATCTGTATCTTCTCATGTCAAAGCCTTCATTCACCTGAATCACCCTTAGCGAGTGTCTTAAAATGGGATTCCATCCATGTTTCTTCATAATTAGATGATTAAGAGGTAAACAAAGTCATCCAGAGTGCTTTGGTGGGAAATTCTCCATTCTAGGGAAACTTGCCGAGTCCGAATTTTTCACAGTGGTGGTGATAGGAGCCAGACGTCTGAAGAGTTGAATGACTTTAAAAGCCCCTTATAGAAGAACCCTTACACATTACGATTATCATACTTGTGCCAATGATAATGTTTAATGATACTTCTGAGATAATTCTTTGGTCCAATATATATATTTTTAAAATACAGTCATGGTGGAGGGGTACATGAAGGGACAAAACAGTCCTAAAAGAAAACATATTTTTTATCAAATTTACCCCCATTTTACCAACATCCATATTAGATATAAAAACTCAGAAGACGTGTAGGTTCACTGGTGGTTTTGGATAGTAAACGAACATATAACTTTGGGGCGATACGTCACAACAAACCACTCTGCATGACTTTAATTAAGAGTCCAGTGTGAACACCTGTATGGAGATGTTGGGGATGCTGAAGTTGAACTCCTCAGACACCAGCATGTGTTCTTGTGTCCTCTCGTCTTCCACTACAGCGGCCACGTTAACCAGGCAGTCACTGGTCAGTCTGCTTTCATACTGACTGTGCGGGATCACATGCTCAATTAGCAGCACTGCACACAGACACACAGAACAGGCAAAAGGTCTGTTACATTCTGTCTTCAGTGAATATAAATCATTGTAAAAAACTATCCTGAACTCCTGTCATCAGCTACGTCTATCTATCTGTCTGTCTGTCTGTCTCTCTGTCTGTCTATCTATTACACAGGAACAGATGTCCAGAAAAGACTACCTTCTTTCTAACTTTATATGGCAGAGAAGCCATATAAAGTATATAAAGCCATATAAAATACATAAAAGAATAAATAAAAGAACAAAATAAATCAAATTTCCTCACTGGTAGGTTATGGGGAAGTCAGTGAAGCCAAAAGTACACAAGCTGCTGCTAGAAACTGAGATGGAAACATGCGAAATAGAACTTGTTAGTGCTGAAGCAACACTATTTTGCAGCAATGACATCATTACTTAAAGCATGTTTCTCAATAAAAGTCAGTTTGATGGAAATAACCTTTCTTTTTCTTCTTTCTTTTATTGCTAGCAATCGAATTTGTGCAGAAATTTGATGGAAATATGGCTATAGTCCTATAACTCACATCACTATTTACAATCCCCAATCGGTGACTCATTCCATGTAATGCAGTAGTATGTAAATACACTACCAAGTCAGGGAGAAGACCTGATTTTTGGGAACTAAATATAATATGTTTGCAATAATTAGTAAATTATACTGAAAGAATGATCACTCGTGTTGTATTAACACTTTCCAAGTGTTACAGTAATACTCTTGTTTCATTGTCAATCTTAAAACACCCAACCAAAAACTGTCCAATTAGGATTTTTTTCATTGTCGTATCTAGGTAGGTGCAGCCAAGCGAGCTTTCTCATTGGTTAGGACTTCAGGAGCTAAACTAAAGGCTTTACACATTGGATGAACTACTTACATGATAAGAGACTGAGAGTGTAATCCAACAAACACATTTTGATTAATGTGCACAAGCATTAGCTTACTGCTAACATACTATTGCAAAACCCATTTGTGAGCTAGTAAAAATGAGCATTATTGTAAAGGTTTTTTGACATTTTTGGCCTGACATATAGGCCTAGCACTATAAGTCACTGTTTGCCACTGAACTCTACAAATACACTGTGTCAGTAGATCAGAAGAGCCTCAATATAAATCCAGCGAAATGTTCCTATTTTGCTGATGTCCTCACCCTCTCCAGGCCAGACGTGCAATCGGTTGTGCGTCTCCCACAGCGTTTGCTGCGCTCCTCTGTTGTACACTTTAGCCTGGGCGTTGACATGCTCACTGAACATTCTCAGACTGTGACCGGTGTTCCTCACTACAACGGTCAGGGCAACATCCTCCCCCATCACATGCACTCGGTCAAGCCGCAAGGACACCTGCAGACTCCGAGACGTGTCTAAACACAAAGAGCGAAGAGGCAAAGAAACCGCTTGGGCTCATTACAGCAGTGTTGAGGTGGTGAGGTTTTTGCTTATGTGGACTGTGTTGTGCCTCAAACATGACAGAAAGAGCTGTTGTTGAACTGTGAGGAGAAAAGGAATCATACCATGTCCAGTTTCTCCACAGCGAGACAGGTTATCTGGGCAAATACAGAAAACAAGAAGAACGTGACACATTATAATGGAGTCAATTGCAGGTGTTTTCCTTACCTCTTTGCAGGTTTACTAGCTTTAACTGTTCTGTAGTAGGCCAAGATGTTTAACACAAATTTTTATGTAACACCCCATATTCTCTTGTTTTTTCCCTCCCAAATTCAACAGTTTAGATTTTATCTACTGAAACCTCAACTGTTAAAAGTTTTATACTGTTAAACATTTTATACAAATCTACAGTACTTATTTTACAGTAAAATACTGGTACTTTATTTTACAGGATTATGCCATAAAAGATTAGTCACTGTGCACTGCTTTACAGTAACATACCAGACAATGCAACAGTAATTTACTAGCAATAGAGGTTCCAGTAAAGTACTGTCAATTCACAGTAATTATTTGGAAATTTGATATACAGTAAAATACCATAACATATTTACCATGAATGTATATAGTACTTTACTGGCAACTCTACTGCCATTAAATTACAGTAAATTTTATCATCAAAGTGATTTATTGTTCCAGGGAACATGTTTCTACTGCTCCACAGTCCAGTGGTGGTGTGCTTTACACCACTCCAGCCGATGCTTAGCATTGCACATAGTGATCTTACGTATGTATGCAGCTGCCCAACCAATGGAAATTCATTTCACAAAGCTCCCAGATAGGAGGACAGGCAATTTTACACGCTATGCTTTTCAGCCCTCTGTGGCCCCACTCTTTGAGTTTGCATGGGTCTACTGCTTCATGGCTGAGCTGTTTTTGCTCCTAGATGCATCCATTTCCCAAAAATAGCACTTACTGTTGTCTAGGGCAGATCTGGCAGCACTGAAATTTCACAAACTAACTTCTGATAAAGGTGCATCCGATGATAGTGTCACATTTAAAGTCACAAATCTCACAAGGCTATGTGCTTGATTTGAAACACGTGTTAGCAATGGTTGTGGCTCGAACACTTAAACTCACAAATTAGGAAGGGTGTCTACATACTTTTGGATATATAGTGTAGTACATAAAACTCTCACAAAAAAAAAAACAAATAAAGAAAATTAGTTTTACCAGGATTTACCCTTTTTAAAGTGTTTAAAACTAAATATAGACCTTAAGCTGAAGCAAAAAATCAGAATAATTGCAGTGATTGAATTTCTTTTATTATTATGCTGCTCTTCATTAAAGTGATGGCACCCCTGCATATCAAGTTCGTACCTAAGACACACTTGTAGTTGCAGGTCAGACTCTGTGGCCGGTCAGATCCGATATGTTTGGTATAGATATGAGAGCCCACTCTCTTCCTGTCCACTCTCCTGCTGACCACTCGGCCGTCCCGCATCACCACAGTGACCACGTCAGCGTTCACAGAGGCGAAGATGAATGGGGTGTCATACAGCAGGTTCACGTTCCGCATCCGGATGGCTTTAACAGAACATGGCCCACAGCAGAACACACCTGAGGAACATTCAAATCATTAACCCTTTAGAGATGCAGAATTAAGGATTAAGTCCATCTGTTTCTCTGATCCTTTATTAGACTCTTTTAACCTGTTTTTCAGTGGTCAGGACCCCCATGGACCCTCACAGAGCAGGTACTATTTAGGTGGTGGATCATTCTCAGCACTGCAGTCACACTGACGTGGTGGTGGTGTGTTAGTGTGTTGTGCTGGTGTGAGTGGATTCAGTGTCCACACTGCATTTTAATGTAGGAACTTCTTAAACAGCTGTTGTACTTTGCTTTAGAAGTCTTGTGAATCCTGTGAGGTGTTTGAATGACTAATGTTCCCCAGGTTCTCACCTGTTCTCCTCTCCTGTGGAGTGGGGTCCAGCACCTGCCACCCATCAAACTCACTGCCCAGGTCAGGACGGGTCATCCAGCACTCCACCCACACGTGGAAATTCCTGATCAGAGGAAAAATATCCAGAAATCTAAAGCAGCCCATCTAGGAATGGCTTTGTTCCATTCCACACACTGCTTCTTCTTTCAGCTGCTCCCTTTAGGGGTCGCCACAGCGGATCATCTGCCTCCATCTTGCCCTATACATTGCCTCCGCTACTTTCACACCATTCCACACACTGAACTGTCAAATAATTACATTTACTTTAAGCTTTATTCCTCAAAACAAGCTGAATTTTCTCCCAGTGAAATATGAGAACTTTTCAACTTTCATTTGATAAAATCACTAAACTAAAATGTCTAAAATTCGGTATTGTGCAAAAGTCAGAGACCCCCTACATTTATTTAATTCAAGTCATTCGTGGATTCGTGGAGCACTTACGTAAGAAAAGGGAAGGTTAAAACAAAAATAAGTGAAAAGACAGGAGTTCAAAAAACGGAACTCCTAACAACCACCTGAAAGACCTATTTAACCCCAAAACTGTTCCCATCAGATAAAGAGCACTTCTACACCTTATCACTCTTGATTCAGATGTGAAAAACATCAGCGGCTATATCTGTCCATCCTTCCACTGTGAGAAGAAGTTTACAGTGAAAAAGAAAAATTTGCTGCTGGTGTTTTTGAAACAGGATTGACCACCAGTCCAGAGTCCAGACCTCAACATTACTGAATGTGTTTGGGATTACTTGGACCAAGAGAAGCACACAATTCAACCAACTTCTAAGACTGAACTTAGGAAAACTTTGAGATTATATTTAGTTATAGACGTTTCTGTGTAAGTGGCCGTTGAATATATTTTCTGCCTTTTTCCTGATGCTGAAAAATGAATAATGTACCATTCTGACTAAAAATAAATTAAAGGTGGTCTCTTTCTTTTGCTCAGTACTGTAAGTTGATTGACCTTTAACACTCTTAGAACCAATGTCTTCATGAGAAATATCAGATATAATGCCAAAGCTTCAAAAGCACTCTTGTAGTGTTACATCTGCTCCTACAGAGATTGTAATGCCTGTGTTCCCTACAGGACGTATCTGAGTGTGTCTCTTTAGGCCTACCATACTGTGGTCTGGGACAGGTCCAGCTTCTTCCCATTCTCTGTGTAATACTCCTCCACAATCAGGTTGCCCTTAGTGTTGTGGGCGGAGTTAAAGATGGTGACAACGCGACAAGGGATCCCCAGAGCTCTCATCACTGAATAGGAAAAGAGTAAAAAGTATAAATATTGAGTAAATATTGGACGTCCATTCACTGGCCACTTTACAAGGAACACCTCCCTTGTATGTCCACGCATTGGCCACTTTATTAGAAACACCCCTTATATATCCACTCATTGGCCACTTTACTGGAAACTGCTAATCACTCTTTCGTGAGTTTCAGTGTTATTCACTGCCAGGCTTAACGTGTGGGAGCCAAAAATTTGGACACTCCTGATTGAAGCTGCTGGTGTTCTCAGAACATTAGACTGATGACCCCAGAGTCCAAGCCTCAGCACCACTGAATGTGTTGAGGATTAGTTGGATCGTGAGAAGCAGAAAATGCAACCAACTTCTAAGACTGAACTTTGTAAAATATGCCTGATTTCTTCGAAAAAACCTGAAAGCAAGTCTCCTGAAAAGAATGGACGCTATAATAAAGGAAAAGAGTGCACACTGAAAATTAGACTATGTTTAGTTTCTGTGTAATTTTCTTTTAAATGTTTTCTAAATTTCTATTGATGTCGAAAAAAATGAATAACCTAACCATTTAGAGTTTTGACACCATCACTATTATTCAGAACGGAGGAAAATAACGTGGTAAATAGCAAACACTCCAGGCAGACTTCTAGTGTTAGATGATTCTAATGAATGCTTTTTTCAGTCTGAAAGTACAGAGAATGATATGTTCGTTATACTATATGAAGCAGCGTTCCACTGTGTTCTCCCACTGTGTAACAGTACACTATATTGCTGAAAGTATTCGGTCATCTGCTTTCACACGCATATGAACTTGAGTGACATCCCATTCTTAATCCATAGGGTTAAATATCATGTTGGCCCACCCTTTGCAGCTATAACGGCTTCAACTCTTCTAGATAGGCTTTCCACAAGGTTTAGGAGTGTGTTTATGGGAATTTTTTCCAGAAGCACATTTGTGAGGTCAGACACTGATGTTGGATGAGAAGGCTTGGCTCGCAGTCTCCGCTCTAATTCATCCCAAAGGTGTTCTATCGGGTTGAGGTGCAGGCCAGTCAAGTTCTTCCACACCAAACTCACTCATCCATGTCTTTAGGGACCTTGCTTTGTGCACTGGTGCGCAGTGCTTTACACCACTGCATTCAACGCTTTGCATTGGGCTTGGTGATGGAAGGCTTGGATGCAGCTGCTTGGCCATGAAAACCCATTCCATGAAGCTCTTTACGCTGTTCTTCAGCTAATCTGAAGGCCACATGAAGTTTGGAGGTATGAAAGCTTTAGCGCAAGTTCTTCCAGGGAGACTCCAATGCTACATCACTAATTATTCTGACCAATCACAAGCTGCCAGCTCTCTTTAAAATGGCTCGACTTACACAACTGCTTTGCTGCTTTCAGATTCTGACGTTTCGTCGTTCCCCTCCTTCATCCCCGCCGCCACCAGTTGGTCCCCGCTCGATTTGCCCAGATGGTAGGCTCCGCCCCCTGCCGTCCCTTTACGGCAGGATCTGCGAGGCTCTACACATTGAAGACCTGGGCTGATGACGGGGCCCGTGCCAAACTTTTAGCTTACAAGGGAACTGTTAAACATTATTAGATTAAACAATTTTTCTTCACATTTCTCTCTGGAGTCTTTCTGGTACAACTGTAGTGATTGACTCTGCAGAAAGTTGCCAACCTCTGCCTACTATGCGCCTCAGCATCCGCTGACCCCTCTCTGTCATTTTACATGGCCTACCTCTTTATGGCTGAGTTGCTGTCGTTCCCTTCCACTTTGTTATAATCCCACTGACAGTTGACTGTGGAATATTCAGTAGTGAGGAAATTTCAAGACTGGACTGGACTACACAGGTGGCGTCCGATCACGGTACCACGCTGGAATTCACTGAGCTCCTGAGAGCGACCTATTCGTTCACTAATGTCTGTAGAAGCAGTCTGCAGGCCTAGGGGCTTGGTTTTATACACCTGTGGCCATGGAAGTGATTGGAACACCTGAATTCATTTGGATGAGTGAGTGAATAGTTTTGGAAATATAGTATATGATCCCTCTAATGCTGAGTTTTCCTTTGCATTACCTGTGCACATGACAGAGGCAAAAACCCAGCACTGGCCATAGCACACTGGCCTGAAACATGCAGCATCCCAGAGCTTCAGGATTTTTGCACTTCCCGTCCAGTCTTCAGGGTCAACAGCATTACCAGATGCCTGAGGATCAGCTGACCAACTCCCTTTCAGAACACTTCGCTCATCTATACAATTGATCTGCAACATGAAGAACATTACAAATGAATAATTGTTCAGAAAAAAATCATTCTGAATTGACTGTACACTGACTGGCCAGTTTTTTAGAAACACCCATCTTGTACTTCCACTCACTGGCCACTTTATAAGAAACACCTCGCTTGTACATCGACTCACTGGCCACTTTATGAGAACACCTCCCTTGTACCAGATATGATTTGGGTGGTGGACCACTCTCACGCTTGTATTATACATACCAGGCTGTTTTCATTTATAGTGAACTCTGTGATGACAAACTGGCCGTTCACTCTTCAGCAGCTTCAGGACTTACCATGGCACAGATCACTCTGCTGATGTAAACGGGGTCCGAGCGGCGCAGGTAGTCTCTCCTTCTGTCCCGCACATGCTGTGGACTGACCTGCAACAGGTTCAAACACACCTCCAGAACCTCACTCTCATACTGCAGGAGACAAAGAGAAAGAGGAAGGAAAATAGATAAGAAAGCAATGGTCAGTGTCTGACCAACACAAACAGATTTATTTGGCAGAAAAACAAAGGGTAACGTGGGGTGTTATCTAAAGAGTTTGTTCTCTGTACCTGACCGAAGGCCCAGTGCCGTGTTGTGATGTTGTGAGGTGTGCCGAGATACAGAACGCCAGCGTCATTCCTCACATACTCCTCCCTCTGCTCCTCATCAGGGAGATACACAGGGTCACCTAGCAGAAACACAGACAGGCCAGTCAGAGTCCAACAGTAACGTGGCCTCTGTGTGGCATAACGTTATCTAGAAAACTAGACTGAAAGCAGAAAGAGTAGCCATCTATTCTTGAGGCCTGAACTCTGTTTGAACTTTTGTCTATTTCTATAAACAACAGTACATCATACAGTCTATCTGAGACTATCTGAGATTGCTCAAAGTGAAATTCCACTGATCTTTCAAAATTTCTGCATGATTGAGTCGTTAAGGCCAAAATGTCAATTCTAGTGGTTTAATGTGCTGAAATGATCAAAACAGAAAGGCTTAAGTGTCAGAATTGTTCATAGTGGTGGTGATGGGAACCAGATGTCTGAAGAGTTTAATGTCTTTGAAAGCTCCCTCACAGAAAGTAATTGCTTGAAATGGTCGCAAATGTTTGGCAACAGTTTTCAGAAGGTTTTCGCCTAAAACATACTTTTTAAAGCTTCACTACGTAAGTGTTGGGGATTTGGAGACCTCTCTGGTGAAAATGTGTAATTGCACTGAACAGACGCTAGAACACTTTGTAATATGGGTTGTCGTTTATATCCCGTTCCCAAGCTGATGATGTGTTTCTTCTGAGGATGTGAGTGAATGATCTACTACTATCATCTTATCTTCATCAGTATAATGTTGATTAAAAATCAAGTTAGACCTTCATTCTGAGTCTGTGTGTGTGACGGTAATATGTGAAAACATATGACATGACTGAAAAACTCTCAACTCGACCCCTCTGTCTGTGAGGCTTTACAGGGCGACTCACAGCAGCGCATGCTTACCATATTATATCTCCTGACTCAGTAACACCTTTTCAAAAACCTCTGACATTGTACAGCTTTAAATCCATCAATGGCAGACACCTACATGGAGGATGTAGTAGGGAAAACAGTCCCCTAAGAAATCTTTTTTTTTATTTAACACTAATTTAATATCATCAACATTACATAAAGAAACTCGGAAGACGTGTAGGTTCACTGGTGGTTTTGCATAGTGAATAAAATGTCTATATTTGTATTGTAGACATTGTGACACCTGGTTCCATCACCACAGTAAAGAAATCTGAGTTGCTACAATAAACCATTTCACACCAAACCACTCTGAATGACTTTGCTTACATTTTAACAATTGACTTTACACCTCAGTGATTCAATTATGCAGTAATAATTATGAAAAATTGGTGGAATGTAAGACAAATATGTACTGATTTAGGCCTATATTTTGGCTATAAGCTTAGCTACATTAGCCCTGATTACATTTGGGGTAAGGGGAAAATTCTGTAAATGTAATATTTAATATACCCTGTATAAAAGCACATTTCCAGTAACACAGTAGAACAACTTTACTCTAAGAAATGTTCCAATATAAAACCTGGCCTATCAAACTAAAACCCTGAAGGCCAACAGCATTAGAGCAACTCAGCACTGAAATGAATCATCTCACTTTCAGCTCTAAAGCTTACTCCATTACCACAAAGCCCAACGTAGTAAAGTTATTCAATACTTCACTACCTTTCAGCCACGGGTTACAGAGCAGGATGAAACGGCAGGCACTGTAACATTGCTGGCCGAGGCTGTTCTGGACGATCAACTTCAGTTCATGGAGTCCCACAGGAGCAGAGACTGGAGAACACACTCGTACAGGCAATGACACACACCTGTTGACCAGCATAGAGTGACTAGTAAGTGGAAGCACAGGGGGGGTTGTGTCCAATAAAGTGGCCAGTGGTGGGCAAACAATGTAAGTGTTTCCAATAAAGTGGCCAGTGATTGGAAGTACAAAGGAGGTGTTTCCAATAAAGTGGCCAGTAAGTGGAAAAAACAAGAGAGGTGTTTCCAATAAAGTGGCCAGTGACTGGACATACAAAAGAGGTGTTTCTAATAAAGTGGCCAACATGTAGACATACACGGCAGGTGTTTCAAATAAAGTGGCCAGTGAGTGGAAAAACAAGGGAGGTATTTCTAACAAAGTGACCAGTTAGTGGATGTACAAGGGGGGTGTTTCTACTTAAGTGGTCAGTGAGTGAAAGTACAAGGACAGTTACATATTTTGGCATATTTTTTAAAGAAAATACACCACCACAAACATTTTATAAACAGGAAAGTACAGTTTTTGATGATTCACCTGGGAAGCACCTCATGAGGATAAATCCAGGCTTTCCATCCTACGTTGGTCACTTTCTCTGAAAATGTAACCGGGAACTCCACAGCCAGGTCACCTGTTTGTGGTAAGATACGGGTGAATGTTATAGTTTGACTCCTCTTATATTAGGAAAACATTTAATGGCACATAAAAACATCTCTGTATCAGTGCAGCTCAGCACAGAGCAGAAATAGTTCAGGGAACAAAATGTACAATATTTTTCACATAATGTATCCTGGAAAACAGGATAAAATTACTTTCAGTTTTCCAGGTTGAAACTGTATTTAAAAATGTGTTCAACCAGTAAATAATGCATATTATTTGGTTAATCTTCACAGATTTAAGACTGCGCTAATAATTTGCCCAGTACACTTCAGCGGTGTGACTCTGTGAGCTATTATATGAAGCAGGCTATATGAGGTAAGATGAAGTAACTATCAAAAATGTATAACTAATAATATTTACTATTGTACAGTAACGTCTATCGTTTATCATCAAGCTAAATACTCTTTACAGCTGAGTACATCCTTATTAACATGCCACCCTAATACGATTGCTGGGTCTAACTTGAACATCCCATTGCCTGTACATCTGGTGATCTGCTTTGTGATTGGTCAAAAGCTCTGACTCTTCATTTAAAATTAAGTCTAGATCTTGGGTTTAGTAACATATGAATAGCCAGTTAGAGTTGAATGTAAGCTCTACCGAGGTTGGCGCCCCCTACCTAACAGAGCCTGGAAGGTGAGCGTCTCGTGGTGACGGCTGAAGCCCGGATCGTGGAAGTGGAGCAGGAGTTTAAAAGGCTGGCCCCTGCGGGTGACCAGGTGGGTGCTGCTGAGGCTGACAGTGTGATGGGCCATGTGATTCTCCTTCACCTCTAGATTCACATGCTTCAGTCCCACACCTGCGAAGAGATGGCACGGCTGACTGCTGACAACTGGACCAACCGATCACACTACTGTGGCTTATGCTAATGGGGTCTAGCTTTATTTGGATGGATGGTCCCTTATAGGTGATCAACACAAGATCATTATAATCAAGAATCTGTAAGGTCCATAAGGTAGGACCACTATTCAGGTGGTTGGTTAGTGTCGTGGTTAACACCGCTGCCTTCTACCCTGTAGACTGGGGTTCAATCCCCACCTGGGCAAACACCCTACACTATACCAATCAGAGTCCTTGGGCAAGACTCCTAACACCGCCTTGGCCTGCCTATGTAAAAAATGATCAAATTGTAAGTCGCTCTGGTTAAGAGCGTCAGCCAAATGCCGTAAATGTAATGTGTTTCTGAACCTTTGGCGGTATTAACCAGAACATGTCAATGCATAGTGAGGTACATATTTAGAAAGAACACATACAGTTCTTCCAACATTGGTTGCCCTATTGTAGCAGTAGGATAGCATAATGGATAACACCATTATTTACAGCCATTCAGATAGCTGTACTGAAAATTTAGGAAATATTCTGATTGCACAATAGGGAAATTTCCTCTAGCCAGTCAAAGCAAACGATTTGCCAGTCACAAACCTTGACTAACAACTTTATCTGGCAGTTAGACTGCAACAAACAAAATCAACTAGCCAATCTGTTCGCAAGGTGATTAAAATAGAAATTCTAGCCAATCAGAGCTCAGGATAGAAGTTTAACTGTCTAATCAGATCACAGGAGGGAATTTTCAGCCCATCAAATTTGAATATTCATCTAGGGAATCAGAGCACAGGTGGGAAAGTTACACTAGCCAATCAGGGCTCAGGGGGAAACTTAAATTAGCTAAATGGATCGTGGCTGGGTCACCTAACCAATCAGACTGTAGCAGTGAAAATTCTACATGTCTGCAGGATCACGAGAGAAATCCAGAGCCTGAATACAATGAAATCCTCCCTACAGCGGAGTGAGGTTAACAGCACACACTGATAAGTGAGAACTTTAGTCACATCCTGTCGGATCTCTATAACTAACCACGGAGGCTAAAATCAAAGCATAACCTGTTTAAACGGCACAGCTGTATTACCTTTCATAAGCAACACTTAAGATTTTCTCTGGAATTTTCAACACCCGCAGCCAAAACTGAGCCAAACTTTACAGTATGAAAGCATGAAGTGGCCACGCGGGTCTCAACAAAGCCCCATTCACCAGCTCCGTAATGACATCAGCCGTTTCTGTGGAAGTGAGGAGATCCGGTCAGATCAGTGCAGAGGCATTCATGAACGGTGAAGGAGCGGAGTAACACACCGCCTTACGACTCATTCAAACACAGAGCAGAGACCACATCTACTCCCACAGTAATAAACACAGGTGAACTCCCGAGGAGTCAGAGCGTTGGTGGAGCTGAGTTCATGTGGAAATCGTGCACACTTCAGTCGATAAACAGTTAATAAACTCAGATACAGCCATGAGATGTTAGAGGTCACAAGGTCATCAGGTACCTATCAGACTAGTTCGATTTAGTTTGGATAATCTGAAGAGAGAAGAAAGTGAAGGATGAACAGAGGAGAAGAAAAAAGGGGATCACCTGCTGTCTGTGGAGTCGGCCTCTGCATGAGGAGCTCAGCATGAACCCGAGAAACAATCCCTCAACAATCCACTCAGAGACAGTCTCTCTCTCTCTCTCTGTCCCTCTCTCTCTCTGTCTCTCTCTCTCTCTGTCCCTCTCTCTCTCTCTCTCTCTCTCTCTGTCTCTCTCTCTCTCTCTCTCTCTGTCTCTCTCTCTGTCCCTCTCTCTCTCTCTCTCTCTCTCTCTGTCTCTCTCTCTGTCCCTCTCTCTCTCTCTCTCTCTTTCTCTCTCTCTCTCTCTCTCTGTCCCTCTCTCTCTCTCTCTCTCTCTCTCTCTCTCTCTCTCTCTCTGTCCCTCTCTCTCTCTCTCTCTCTCGCTCGCTCTCTCTCGGTCCCTCTCTCGCTCGCTCTCTCTCGGTCCCTCTCTCTCTCTCTCGCTCTCTGTCCCTCTCTCTCTCTGTCCCTCTCTCTCTCTCGGCCCCTCTCTCTCTCTCACTCTCTCTGTCCCTCTCTCTCTCTCGCTCTCTGTTCCTCTCTCTCTCTTCCTCTCTCGTTCTCTCTCCCTCTCTTGCACATAGTTCTAGCAGTACTCGCTTAAACGACAACACAATAAGGCGGAGAATGTGTGTGGGAGGAGAGAAAGAAAAAGAGAGAGACGGGGGGGGAGACAGAGAGGGAATGAGTGTGTGTGAGAGAGAGAGAGAAAGAGAGAATGAGTGAGAGAGAATGAGTGAGAGAGAGAGAGAAAGCGAGAGAAAGACAGAGAGTGGACAAGATATAGAAAGAAAAGAAGAAAAAATAGAGAAAGAAGAGGAAAACAGATTTTGAGAGACAGTAAGAAACAGAAATATTTCTTTCTGTCTCTCAAAGAGAAAGAAAGTGACAGAGAAACGAGAGTGAAAAGGGAGTGAAAACCTCGTAACGCCACGGTTCTCTGATAGACGCGCTTCAGCTCTGGTCTCGGACAGGGAGGCTGTTGTTTTCAGCTTCAGCCTGTTTTTACGACTGAACTGTGCAGCTAGTATTAAAGGAATGAACTGCTCCTAGCAGAAGCAGAAGGCCAGGTGATTCAGCGAGGGCTTCTACTGGAGCTGTTCTACTCTGAGTGCAAGAGGAGTCAGTCCAGTATTACTCCGCACTCAGTCCAGTACTACTCTGCACTCAGTCCAGTATTACTCCGCACTCAGTCCAGTACTACTCTGCACTCAGTCCAGTACTACTCCGCACTCAGTCCAGTACTACTCTGCACTCAGTCCAGTACTACTCCGCACTCAGTCCAGTACTACTCTGCACTCAGTCCAGTACTACTCCGCACTCAGTCCAGTACTACTCTGCACTCAGTCCAGTACTACTCCGCACTCAGTCCAGCATTACTCCGCACTCAGTCCAGTATTACTCCGCACTCAGTCCAGTATTACTCCAGTACTACTCTGCACTCAGTCCAGTATTACTCCGCACTCAGTCCAGTACTACTCTGCACTCAGTCCAGTACTACTCCGCACTCAGTCCAGTACTACTCCGCACTCAGTCCAGTACTACTCTGCACTCAGTCCAGTACTACTCCGCACTCAGTCCAGCATTACTCCGCACTCAGTCCAGCATTACTCCGCACTCAGTCCAGCATTACTCTGCACTCAGTACAGTACTACTCCGCACTCAGTCCAGTATTACTCCGCGCTCAGTCCAGTACTACTCCGCGCTCAGTCCAGTATTACTCCGCACTCAGTACAGTACTACTCCGCACTCAGTCCAGCATTACTCCACACTCAGTACAGTACTACTCTGCACTCAGTCCAGTATTACTCCGCACTCAGTCCAGTACTACTCTGCACTCAGTCCAGTACTACTCCGCACTCAGTCCAGTACTACTCTGCACTCAGTCCAGTACTACTCCGCACTCAGTCCAGTATTACTCCGCACTCAGTCCAGTACTACTCTGCACTCAGTCCAGTACTACTCCGCACTCAGTCCAGTACTACTCTGCACTCAGTCCAGTACTACTCCGCACTCAGTCCAGTACTACTCTGCACTCAGTCCAGTACTACTCCGCACTCAGTCCAGTACTACTCTGCACTCAGTCCAGTACTACTCCGCACTCAGTCCAGCATTACTCCGCACTCAGTCCAGTATTACTCCGCACTCAGTCCAGTATTACTCCAGTACTACTCTGCACTCAGTCCAGTATTACTCCGCACTCAGTCCAGTACTACTCTGCACTCAGTCCAGTACTACTCCGCACTCAGTCCAGTACTACTCCGCACTCAGTCCAGTACTACTCTGCACTCAGTCCAGTACTACTCCGCACTCAGTCCAGCATTACTCCGCACTCAGTCCAGCATTACTCCACACTCAGTACAGTACTACTCCGCACTCAGTCCAGTATTACTCCGCGCTCAGTCCAGTACTACTCCGCGCTCAGTCCAGTATTACTCCGCACTCAGTACAGTACTACTCCGCACTCAGTCCAGCATTACTCCACACTCAGTACAGTACTACTCTGCACTCAGTCCAGTATTACTCCGCACTCAGTCCAGTACTACTCTGCACTCAGTCCAGTACTACTCCGCACTCAGTCCAGTACTACTCTGCACTCAGTCCAGTACTACTCCGCACTCAGTCCAGCATTACTCCGCACTCAGTCCAGCATTACTCCACACTCAGTCCAGTATTACTCCGCGCTCAGTCCAGCATTACTCCACACTCAGTACAGTATTACTCCGCACTCAGTACAGTATTACTCCGCACTCAGTACAGTACTACTCCGCACTCAGTCCAGTATTACTCCGCACTCAGTCCAGTATTACTCCGCACTCAGTCCAGCATTACTCCACACTCAGTACAGTACTACTCCGCACTCAGTCCAGTATTACTCCGCACTCAGTCCAGTATTACTCCGCACTCAGTCCAGCATTACTCCGCACTCAGTCCAGTACTACTCCGCGCTCAGTCCAGTATTACTCCGCACTCAGTCCAGTATTACTCCAGTATTACTCCGCGCTCAGTCCAGTATTACTCCACACTCAGTCCAGTATTACTCCGCGCTCAGTCCAGTATTACTCCGCACTCAGTCCAGTATTACTCCGCACTCAGTCCAGTATTACTCCGCGCTCAGTCCAGTACTACTCCGCACTCAGTCCAGTATTACTCCGCACTCAGTCCAGTATTACTCCGCGCTCAGTCCAGTACTACTCCGCACTCAGTCCAGTATTACTCCGCACTCAGTCCAGTATTACTCCCCACTCAGTCCAGTATTACTCCGCGCTCAGTCCAGTAATACTCCGCGCTCGGTCCCGTATTACTCCGCGTTCCGTCCAGTATTACTCCGCACTCAGTCCAGTATTACTCCAGTATTACTCCGCGCTCAGTCCAGTATTACTCCAGTATTACTCCACGCTCAGTCCAGTATTACTCCGCGCTCAGTCCAGTATTACTCCAGTATTACTCCGCACTCAGTCCAGTATTACTCCAGTATTACTCTGCGCTCAGTCCAGTATTACTCCGCGCTCAGTCCAGTATTACTCCGCGCTCAGTCCAGTATTACTCTGCGCTCAGTCCAGTATTACTCCAGTATTACTCCGCACTCAGTCCAGTATTACTCCAGTATTACTCCGCGCTCAGTCCAGTATTACTCCAGTATTACTCCGCACTCAGTCCAGTATTACTCCGCGCTCAGTCCAGTATTACTCCGCACTCAGTCCGGTATTACTCCAGTATTACTCCGCGCTCAGTCCAGTATTACTCCGCACTCAGTCCAGTATTACTCCAGTATTACTCCGCGCTCAGTCCAGTATTACTCCGCACTCAGTCCAGTATTACTCCAGTATTACTCCGCACTCAGTCCAGTATTACTCCAGTATTACTCCGCGCTCAGTCCAGTATTACTCTGCGCTCAGTCCAGTATTACTCCGCACTCAGTCCGGTATTACTCCAGTATTACTCCGCGCTCAGTCCAGTATTACTCCAGTATTACTCCGCGCTCAGTCCAGTATTACTCTGCGCTCAGTCCAGTATTACTCCGCGCTCAGTCCAGTATTACGTACTAGTCTTTCTGTCTCTGTAATGAACTGCGATTAACTGTCAGTTCAAGTTTGAATTTTGAGTCATTTTGAACCATTTCTATTGGTCCTCTCATCATATTTTGACACAGTGTCTGAGAAAATAAACCATAATTATGAGATTCTAAGTCAGATTATGAGGCAGGATTTTTTTATGAGATAGCAATTCATAATTATGAGATACGTAGTCATGATACACGACCTCATTATTGAGATACTAAGACATAATTATGAGACAGTATCTCATTATTATGAAATAGTAAGTCATAATTATGAGAAAGTAAATCATAATTATGATATACCAAGTCATAATTTGACAGGATCTCATTACTATAAAATAGCAAGTCATAATTATTACATTGTTATTATATTAGATATACTATAACACAATTACTATATTAATGTAATATTATATTACATTATTACATTATATTACATTATGACTTGGTATCTCATAATTATGTCATAATTATGAAATAGTAAGTCATAATGAGAAAGTAAATCATGAGATACTATGAGATAGTAAGTCATAATTATGAGATACTAAGTCATGATCTCATTATTACAAAATAGTGCATTTACATATAACATATAACAATTACTATATTAATGTAATATTATGTTACATTATATTACATTATGACTTGGTATCTCACAATTGTCATAATGAATAATTTCTCATAATGAGAAAGTAAATCATGAGATACTAAGTCATATTTATGAGATAGTAAGTCATTATTAATAGTCTTAATAGTAAGTCATAATTATGAGACAGGAGTTGTGTTTGCTCCCAACTGAATGCATTAATTGGGGTGGGCTGCATGTAAATGATATGTAAATGAGGTGCTAGTAGGCTGGCGCTTGATTTCATGCACTGAAGCCGATTCTTCATTTGCTAAAAATCTCCACTTTTCTCCCCACGTCCTAGCAAAGGTTTAAGGATGAGATACAGAGCCGTTCACACAACATTAAAGGCGGTTAATCAGAGCTTTTACACACAAAACTGTGGGGTAACCTATGACGGTCGTCATAATACCCACCTCTAACGTAATGTAAGCAGAAAGTTCATCATACTTTTCACACTGTGTCACCATCCATGTGCAAAACACTACAGAGCCAAGCAATGGGGGAGACAACTGATTTATTTGTGATGTTGCAAAACAGAAACATGTAGGAGTTTCTAACAGGCAGTGAATAAACATGAATCAAATGCTTGGTGCTTGGGTTTCATATCCAAGCTGTAAATTGCACAGAAAAAAGGCATTTGGTTTATCCACAACACCGTTCAGCAGAGCAGATCATGTGAATGCCGAACACTGAATATTCAAACCTGAAGCCTTTTATTGTTTGAGTTCTGAGTGAAACGGTGCATTTAAGGCTGTAATTTCATGATCAATGAACATTCATTCAACAACACATGCAGCAAACTTAAATCAACCAATGAGAAGACGGAAAAGTCCCGACACTTAAAGGGCAACTCCACTGATTTCACCAAATCCCTGCGTAATGAAATGAAATGTAAATATAATGTAAATACATTTTTTCCAGAGTGGTTTGTTGTGAAATGCTCTGCTCTAGAGAAACTGACCGAGTCAGAATAGTTCACTGTGGTGGTGATAGGAACCAGACGTCTAAGTGTTCAATGCCTCTAAAACTTCCTTCACAGAAAGTTATAACAATGAAACACTGCCCGATGTCTGAGATCATTTTGAGATGGAGTAAAATGTATTTTAAGCAATTCATGGCAGAAAAAGGGGTGGTTGGTTAGTGCAGTGGGTAACATCTCTGCCTTCTATGTTGTAGACTGGGGTTCAATCCCCACCTTAAGCTATCCCAATAAGGGTCCTTGGGCAAGACTCCTAACACCGCCTTCGCCTACCTGCATAAAAATAATCAAATTATAAGTCGCTCTGGAGAAGAGCGACAGCCAAATGCCGTAAATGTAAAAACATGCAGGGCATTGTAAGAAAAAATTACTTCCATTTAAAAAAAAACATTTTTAAAATTTGCCCCAAAGTAACATTGTTGCGCAAGAACATTATTTTTGTTTTCCAATTTTTCTCTTCTATTTTTCTTTTTTTCCTAACTAGAAAACCTCAGTTACCCTTTGCGTTGTGTTAAAATGTCACAATAAATTGATCTAAAAGTTTGAAAATTACCTGAAGATATCAAAGACAACACTTTTGGTTCAACAACGACAACATATATAACTCAAGATGCATATAGGTTCACTGGTCACTTTGGAAGGTAAATAAAATGGCTATATTTGTGTTGTAGACATTATGACCCCTGGTTCCCATCAGCACCACTGTCGGTAAGTTTGTCTACAATGAACTATTTCACATCAAACCACGGTGAATGGCGTAACAACTGAATTGACGCTGAATTTTTTTTAAATCTGCCCTTTTCATCCCGACCAACAAGGTAAAATTATCCAGAAGACAGTTTAACCAGCAAAACCTCCCAAAAAAAAAAAAAAAAAAAAAAAAAAAAAAAGAAAAAGAAAAAGAAAAAATTCCATATAGCTTCACACAAACAAACCCCAATTCAATTTTTTCCACTTAGCAAATTTTACATTGTCCATTTCTATAGTACAGCTATATTAACCCAAATACAACAGTCACTCTCACTCAAGCACACGCACACAAATACATCCAGGTGTAGGCAAAAGTTTGGGCGCCTCCGGCCAAACTACTACGGGGAGCACATTTTAATATACAACTAAACTGTTTATGTGCTGACTGAGCATATTGGGAAAAAATAAAGGGTAAAACGTGACCCGTACGAGACTCGTCCAATATGTTGAACTCAGCACACAGAAACTGTGCAGTACAATTTGCAGAAACGTGTCATTTTTAAGCGTCTTCACTTCAGCAAAGCATGTCGTTTGGCCTGGGGCGCCCAAACTTTTGCACACAACTGTTCATAAGCTGCCTTCCAAAAGAACAATTCAGGGGTTCAGGGCCCAGACTAATTTACATACAGGCGGGTCCCTCGCACACGGTCACTTCATACTCGCGTACGAAGTAAATAGCTTATTACAAATTCTAACGTAGCTCAGAATCTCTACTGGACAACATAATTTACGTGTCTACAAGGAGCTGGAGACTAAGGGCTATCCTCACAGACCCAGCTTAAGCCTAATACTAGAACTTTCAATGGCAAGTCACCGTTCGCAATGGAGTTTAGACTAGACTAGGCTTCATCCACGTCTGTGAAACCAGCCGTGAAGCATCAAAACTGGTTACAAGTGTGTTTTTGCTTTTAAAGCCACTGTTTGTTTTGGAACTGGACACTGAAAATGTCCGATTTTGTAGAAATGACCCTTGATCTGTTCAATGAACGCATGAGCCAACAGGCCTTGTTGGTTGTCGCAAACCTAAAAATCCATTTGTGTATATAAACCAGGAGAATAGTAGCTTTCTACAACGTCTTCAGAGAAGCCGGAGGTACGATTAGTTTGGCGTAGAGGAGATATATAAGATCTAGCACATATAATTACACTTGAACCTATTCAGCTTGTGAAAAGAAACTAGGAAAAACAGTCCGAACACAAAAATCGCCTTTCTGGTCTCAAACGTGAGACATTCTTGAAAAAGAGCTCCTGTCGAAACAACTGCGGTACCCGAAAACAAACAGAAACAATCCAATAAATATAAAGCAATAATAAAATTCTTTTTTTCCAAGACTGTACAAAACAAACAAGGTTTTGAATTATAATTCAAAACGGTATTTGTGAGAGATTAAAGTGGGGGGGGGGGGGGGTTATGACCACCCACATCAGTTTGTATGGTGCAATATATTAGTAGAGCGCTAACTTCGACAGCACGCTGGCCATAAAAACGAAAAACGCAGACAAGCCAAAAACCACAAAACCCAGAACCAACACGTCCGTCATTTCTAAAAAAAAGCAAGACAGAACATTGTGATGATGGCAAACTGGAGATCAGACCTTCCAGTGTGCAGAGTTTGTAGCCTGAAAGATTGCAGACGTTTAAAAAAAAGGGAAAGAAAAAGGAAAAATAAAAAAACAACCACACGTTCCCTCAGTGAATACTGGGCGTGGAGAAATGTGACGGTGACCATGTAAAGACATCCGCTAACCTTGCCAGCGATAACCTGGAACTTGTAGTTCTTTTTGCTGCAGCATTAAAAAAAAGGACTACAACTGATTATCCAGCGTTATGAACACCCAACCAAGGCCCCCCACAGACATGCTGTACACACACGAACGCAGATCTAAACACAAACCACCCTCCTGAATTCCTGAACGTACAAGTGGTCTACTCTGTATTCTCTACTCTCCTGAGCGCACAATCCCACCAGACCTCGTCAGTTACGATTCAAATATACAACGTAGCACAAAATCCCTCGACTTTACACCCACATTAAAATTCCAACAATTTAAAAAGAGAGAGAGAAAAAAAAAAGAGATTATAGTTTTCTATAAATAAATTAAGCGGCCATCTAAAGCTTCTAAAGAAACTGGAGCTTTAAGACGACCCAAGTGCTGATAAAACGTGTTTATGGCAGTAGCCCTTATAACATGATGAAGCAGGTGCGTTAAAGCCGCCGCACTTGTTTCTCTTCACGGAGAGAGAGGCACTGCGCGTGGCTTGTAAACAGGGCTGCATGATATAGAACTTAAAAGCAATCGCGGTATTGAAGGTGCAGAAGGCTGCAGGACACAAATAAGCTGTGTGATGTCAGCACCCTGACGAATCACAGTGCCGAGCAAGTTATAAGGGCTGGACGTCTTATGGAACATCTCATTATGATGTTTCCGATTAATCCTGCAATTCAATTCAAACGCGATTATTTTTATTTTTAAGTTAAGCTCCAGGCCTTTTTCCCCCAAGAAGACCAGTGCATTCATTTTCCCATTGTTAAGTCCAAAGCACTTAAAACGTGCTAAGACAACTCTGAATGATATCAGATGTCTTGGTTTTTTTAAACTGCAGCTCATGAAAATTTGAAAAACTGCACTTTCAAATTGTGATTTTGACATAAAAACGATAAACCATTCCGCCCTATGATCTACTGTGTGTATATTGATGAACGGTATGTATTCATGTGATAAATCAAGTGCAAATCCTTTTGCTCATGTTACATCATGATCGTGATATAATCGCAATACAGAATCTCATCTATATGGTGCAGCCCTACTTGTACAGAGCGCCTGAGGCATCCACAAGGACGCAAGTGCTTAAGTAAAGAGAGCAAGTGCACTCTAGCGCACAACAAAGCCACAGTTTATCTGCACCATCTCTCTCTTTCGGCCCTTCTCGCTCCTTCTCTCAGAATTCCAGCGGGCCCAGGTCAGTGAAGTCGCAGTCAAACAGTTCGCTGATGCCCTCGTGCTCCTCTAACCCGAAGTGGTAGTCGGGGCTGTGGGGCGGAGATAAGCTGATGAAGCTGTCTATCGGCAGGCCGAAAGCTTCCCCGACCGCACCGCTGGAGACGGGGCGCTCCAGCAGGAAGTCCGACGAGCCCAGCACAGGGAGATCGAAATCAGGCATCTCACAAATATCAGAAAACGTGTCCAGGAACGACTCTGAGGGAAAGTCAGGGAACAAGAACAAGAGTTAGTGCATGTGTATGTGAAAGAAGCAGAGAAAGTCCTTTGAGGTTATGGGCGGTGTTTTTGTTGACGAACACGGATACATTGGCAAAAATACATCAACATACTTTCAAAACATTTTCAAACATTAATGAGGACGACTCATGCTACGTTCAGTTGCGCAGTGTTTTAGAAATACTGATGATATCCATGATATACTCAGGAAAACACCCTGACATAGTATGATAGATATGAGTGACTAACAATGTTTACATGTAGAGTAGACTAGCCAGATGGAGGCCATGTGGGATACAGTTTCTATCCGATTGAACGAGGTGGGTAATCCTGTAAACAATCTGTTAAATAGAAGAATAATAACCATGTAAACACCTGAATCCGATTACATTCCCAGTCGGAAAGTTTAAGTACGTTCTGCACATGTTCGTCACGTCTTAGCCAAAGATTATAACGTTCATCATGGTGGGAGAAGAAACTGGTCTGGAAACTGGAACAAAGTTTATGCTCCGATCTTTAAAAGACGGCGGTGGGACGGACGTCCAGCTCATGCGTCTCAGAACACGACGTCTTCCTCTCGGCCTTCTTTAATAAAGGACACGTGAAGGACGTTTTCCTGAGCCTGACATCATTTTAAAGCAGTTAAAAAACAGAAGCACTGCTCACTGCTGCTCATCTCACTCTGACTGGACTCACGTGATGCTTGTTGTCATGGTAACGTCTACACTAAGTGGTTCTCCATGCATGCATGTCACTTTGGATCTGATTACTTGTAGTGAGCATGCAAACTGAGATTTTCCATCGGAGCGTTGAGTAGAGTGACACTGTGGCACTGTGGGTCACTCACTGTGAATTTGCCATGTAAAGAGTAGCTGCTGTGCTCAAATGACGTAGAAAAGTAATAAAATACACAAAAACATTACAGATGTGCATATATTTATATTGTTGCTGTCACACAAATATCTTGTATCCCTGCTTTTGTCGTTTTTTTAATTATTTGCATAATTTGAGAACTCCAGCTCTCTTCTGCACTGTGTTCAAATTTAATGATGAACAATATTTTCTACCTGAAACGATCATCCACAAAAACCAGCAAGGCAACCCCTACATGGAATCACGGATGTCCTAAAGTTTAGATCCTTGTTCTTGCTTAACTGAATGATGTGTTTAGGTTGTTAATGGTGCAACTTAGTGTTTTATGTATGGCTGGTTTCTGTGGATACGTCCCACCTGGCTGTTGGCCAGGACTGAAATACGGGGTTGGCCAAAAAAATTAAACAAATAAGTAAAATTGTGATGAGAGAGTTAACAAGTTGTCACTTTGACAATATTTCGTCCCCGTCTTGATGCTTCACTGTGCATGTGCACATGCCTGTGGTCATTACCGGTGTGGGCAGTGGCTGATAAAATGTGCTCATGCAGATCCTCCCAGTCCCACTAATGACACGGGTCACTTACAAACACAAACACCTGGAACTGAGCAATAAAGCTTACAGTGTAAACGTGGCCTAAAGCGAAAGTCACGTTGTTTAAGCTCTTTTTGCGAAGGCAGATTATGCCGCTGTAATCCACTCACCAGACTCGTTACCCAGAGGAAGCGGCGAGGCACTTGGAAGAGTCGATGGAGTTGACGCTGCTTCCTGTCCGGTTGAGGTAGTCTGAAGAGGGCTGTGACTGGACGACTTGGCAGGACTACAATCTGTTACAGGACTACAAACCCCAGAGCTGTCTTCTGGACACAGGAAGACATCGATGGGGCCATTGGCGCTTTTCAGCGAGATCTGATAGCCCTGCGGACCCAAGGAAGCAATAAAGGATCAGCACAATCGATACAGATTGAGTAAGCAGGCTTATAACGCACCAGGGCAGAGCCAGGCAAGATACAGAACTAATATAGGTCCAAACAGCACTTTACAGGCTCATTCTCAGTGCTATCCTTTAAAACAATAACATTTACATTTCATGACTTGAAGTATGTTTTTCAATCGAAATATTGCCGTTTTTATTTGTAATAATAGTTTAGCTGGTTTAATGAATGGAAAACCAAGTTTATACCACATCACTATCCCAATGGTTCAACTTTAAATTCAACATTTAAGTTCAATTTTTATCGCAATCTTCAAACGGGTGACCATAAACCTCACTGGGGAAGCAGTTTCAGGGTTTCATACTAATTTTTATGTTATAGAAATGAGCTAAAGCAATTAGTTAGCCTATTATCTCTGTTTATGACTCAGTTTTGTGGCAGCTAATTGAGTGACAGAGGACGCTCAGCTTATATAACTCGATGCCATTCAACTGTTAAAACGGCAGACAAAGAAAAACATTATGTAAGGATTTTTGTTAAAAGAAGGCGCAGCTTCACTTACGAGAACAAAAAAAAACAAGCTATAATGTGTGTATGAACTGCTGCAGCTGTAAGATTTCACAAGAGGTTTTTGGATCATTTAAAACGTCTTTATGTATTACTGCTACAGACGCTGTAGCTGTTTAGGTCCCAAGCAGTTGCCATGTTATCGAAGATGGTTGTTCAGGTGTTGCTAGGTTGTTGCTGTGGCATCCGGGAGGATTGTAAAGGTGCTGGTAGGCTGTTGCTTTGTGTGTATATAAGAAGGAAAAAAACGGAGTCAGTGGAGCCAAATCTTTTTTCCAAGGAATTCTGGGTCATTTTTGTTGGTCCTTTCATCATGAAATGTACACACAATGTATAGGAAAATGGGTACTTTCAAATTATGTAAAAAAACTGAAAAACAACAAAAATGGAGAGATATATAAATATAAATATATATATACACACACACACACACACACACACACACACACACACACACACACACACACATACATTGTGACCACAGAGCAGCACAGCACAGGGCAAGTGATTAAAAACTATTTTAAGTTTTCATTTTTAGCCATTTTTGCTCTTTCATTGGGTACCTGCTTTCACTGAGTACCAGGCAGTCCTGTTTTTGACATAACGAGGGAAATAGGAAGAGGCCAGGCCCCCCTTAAAACGGCTCTGGCACAACCCAAGTTACAAAATGGTCTTTTGTATGTTGCATGTAATGACACATCTCCAAATGTCCAAATCTTACAGCGCAGCTTTAACA
This sequence comes from Pygocentrus nattereri, assembly GCF_015220715.1. Taxonomy (NCBI): domain Eukaryota; kingdom Metazoa; phylum Chordata; class Actinopteri; order Characiformes; family Serrasalmidae; genus Pygocentrus; species Pygocentrus nattereri. The sequence goes on along the minus strand of NC_051219.1, from coordinate 10,275,785 downwards.
CCCACTTCTCTTTGTGTTCGTGTTGTTTGCTCTAACTTAGCACTGCCTCGAACATTTCTTTCTTTCTTTTCTCTTCTTTAGTCTTTCAAACAAAAGGAGCAATGCTGTGAAATTGTAGGGGGGAGTGTGGCTGCGTTCACATGATCTTTTTACAGCATAATTTGACGTCCACTGTTCAGTAAATTCTCCTGTTTTTAATAAAATGTTTAGTTTGAAGTGATAAATGCCTTTAACTCTGATTCTGATGGCGTCTAAATGGTTCATAAAAGGTTTCTGGATCCTCACTAAGGAGGCCAATACCAACATAACGAGCAAACTCAAGTATTAGAATTATTACAAACTAAAAGTGCTTTCTAAATACCTGACTGGGCTCTGAGACGGTCATCTGCGTCTCCGGAGGGGCCCTGATCACCATGACGATTTGATCCGGAGGGTCCACCGTGTTCCGCAGGTCCTGACACCTCACGTAGCCCAGCGTGGCTTTGTGTTAAAGACAATAGCGCACAAAGAGACTTCGAGACTTTACGGGCTTCTCAACCACCCCACACAAACACGCACTCACATCCAGAAAGGATATTTCTTGTTGTTGGAGTCCTCAGTGAGGAGCCTGAGCTGCAGGTTGCACTTGCTGATGAGTTCATCCAGTTTATCTTCAGCCTCAGACAGTTCAGACACTTCCCTCTGCAGCTCCTGATTCCGCGCCACCGACGCGCCGTCAATACGGTTCCCACTGAAACGAGAACAGAGAAAAATGGCTTTGAAACAAAGACACACCAGGGCGGCATTTCAAGCTTTGAAACTCCTCCTCTTCTTTCTTCATTTCTTTTACTGGTGCCTTCTTTCATTTTCTTTCTGTTTCTTCTTGTAATGCGGTTAATACATGGGGTGGGTTGTGTGCAATCTATTTTAATAACTTTTTAAAATTGATTCTCCATCTTTTTCCTCCTTTTTTTTTCTTAGAATTTTCTCTTGACTGCTTTCTTTCTTTTCGCTTTATTCCCTTTCCCTTTATTTTCTTTGCTGTTCCTTTTTTTCTCCTCTTCTTTGCCTTTTTCTCTTCCTCTTTCCTTGTGTATAAGTGTACTGAACGCTTTAATAAGCTGACGACTGAAACATTAACATATCAACAACAACTTTCTTCACCACTCCTTATTTTTGCCTTATTATAAAACGTATGATATCAAAAGGTCCCTGTATTGCTGTAAAGCGAGTGATGAATTCTGTAAATTGTTACATTCCTATTTTTAAGTGATCTTACTCTGATCTCTGAGCTACACTGCTTTGTCTGCTTTGGGCAAAAGTCAAATTGTAAGCAAACCTATTTAATCCCCTCAGGGTGTTTTTGCGGGTAAAAAAACTCAGTCAGTAAAAAGGAAGAAGAACTTTTTGTTTTCAAAGAAGTGGAGTGATATTTTGTGAGGCTGAAGGCTGAAGAACCACGTTTGGCCCCAGATTCCTGGATATTTTTAAAGATAATTCAGAAGTGCACCATAATAATCGAACCATACTAAACTGAGGTGAAGCTAGAACTGAATGGAGACCTGAATTATACTAAACCAGTACAATCAAACTGAACCACACCGGTTTTATAACGCAGCTGGTAAAGAGCCATGACTGAACAGAACCGCTGAGAATGCAGACGGACGTCACTCACAGCCACTGAATGTGGTTCTTTGACTTCTTGGAGATCAGGTGGATGCCCTCCAGGACGTTAGTGATGTCATAGATACGACGTTTCTGGACTTCCAGTACTTGCGAAGCCCAGTTCAGGTCCACCACCCCGTCAGAAGACTGGGCCAGCAGGTCCAGAAAGCGCTTGGTGGTGAGATTGAGTGACGTGTCATAGCGAGACTTCTCTGTGGTCAGTTTAGGGAGAAGAGAGAAAAAGAGATCAAATTAATTAATTTCTTAATGAATTAAGCCTGTGACACTGATATTACAGCATTACTACCAAACTGCTGCTATGGTAAAAGTGTAGAGCAGCTCTGTAAACCGTCTGAAGTTGTCATTACTTTTAGAGTCTGTGGTTTGTGTTTATGTGTCCAATTCTGAAATGTGTCTAATCCACTCAGACCAGCGCAACACACGCTAACAGACCCCCACCACGTCAGTGTTACTGCAGTGCTGAGAATGATCCACCAGCCAAATGATTCCTTATGAGGTCTAGTTTGCTGCAGAAAGATATGCTTACCTCTGGGAGCAGGTGTGGCTGGGGGGGCTGGAGTTTGGGAGGGTGGTCCGTTACTGCTCAGGTACTGGTGATCGCTGTCTAAATCCAACTTCCTCTTCACCTGGAGTAAAAGTGAAGGTACTATTGGTAGTAGTAGTCATTACCGCTATAATACCATACATAGTGCTACAACATGTAATACATAACTGGAGGATTATATATGACCCTCAGTGTCCACTCTTACACTGGAGAACTCTGCTGATAGTCAGTTTTCACCACCTGTGCCTTCTCTGAACTTTTACTACAACTGCTACTTCTAATACCAGTGCTACTATTACTAGTACTAAAACTGCTAGTAATAGAAACATGTTTAGTACTAGTAATAGCGCTAATGGTAGTAGAAGCAGCATATTTAGTACTAGTAATAGCACTAATGGTAGAAGAAGAAGCATATTTAGTACTAGTAATAGCACTAATGGTAGAAGAAGAAGCATATTTAGTACTAGTAATAGCACTAATGGTAGAAGAAGAAGCATATTTAGTACTAGTAATAGCACTAATGGTAGTAGAAGCAGCATATTTAGTACTAGTAATAGCACTAATGGTAGTAGAAGCAGCATATTTAGTACTAGTAATAGCACTAATGGTAGAAGAAGAAGCATATTTAGTACTAGTAATAGCACTAATGGTAGAAGAAGAAGCATATTTAGTACTAGTAATAGCACTAATGGTAGTAGAAGAAGCATATTTAGTACTAGTAATAGCACTAATGGTAGTAGAAGAAGCATATTTAGTACTAGTAATAGCACTAATGGTAGTAGAAGCAGCATATTTAGTACTAGTAATAGCACTAATGGTAGAAGAAGAAGCATATTTAGTACTAGTAATAGCACTAATGGTAGTAGAAGAAGCATATTACAATATTTTATTACAGTACTAATAGTAGTAGCAGCAGTTCTAGTACTAAAAACAGTTTTAGTAGTAGTAGAGGCAGTTGTAACAGCAATAACAGCATTAGTACCAGTAGCAGGTGTCATAGTACGAGTAATAACAGCACTAGTTATAGCAGAAGCAGTTATAGTACTGGTACTAACAGCACTAGTAGTAGCACTTTTAAAACTAGTAATAACAGTATTATTATTAGAAGCAAGTGCTGTATTACTAGTAATAACAGCACTAGTGGTAGTAGTAATAACAGCACTAGTGGTAGTAGTAATAACAGCACTAGTGGTAGTAGTAATGACAGCATTAGTAGTAGTTGTAGTTTTAGTAAAATTAATAGCAGCATTATTATTACTAATATTAGCAGTTGCAGTGCTAGTAATAACAGCACTAGTAGTAGCAGTTGTGCTAATATTAACACTAATACTACAATAATAAGACTAATACTAATAATAACACTAGTACTAATAATAATAATGTAAAACAGCATTAATGATTCTATAGTCACTGAGCAGTTGTTGAGCTGTACCGGTGGTCGTCCCAGCGCGGGTCTGCGGGTCTCCTGCACGGGGGCAGGGGTGGTGCTCGGCGTGGCGAACAGCAGGATGTCCCCGCCGGCAGGGTGGGCCGCGGCAGGGTGGAGGTCCACACTGCTGGGGGTGGAGATGATCACAATCTGGTGCTCGGCGCTCAGGTCGATGCTGCCGCTGTTCAGCAGCGACTCGAAGTCGGCCAGCAGGTCCTCGGACGTGTGGCCCGATATGAAGGTCTCTGCCATGCTGGCATTAAAGGGGGGCTGCGTGTTGATAAGCGCGGGGTGTTTCTGTCCAACTCGCTCAGACGAGGCTTCGCCGAGCTGCTGCGGGCGAAAACGCGCTGAAGGAAGTGAGAACGCCGTCCTCGGCCATTCTCACACGGGCAAACCACTGAGACGGGAGCAGCTAACAGCGCTTAACAGAGAAACGTCCCGGAGGAGACCAGCGCGCCGACACGGGGCTCCTTCATTCATGTGAAGTTACTGGACCAGCTGAGCTCCCCAAGCTAACCTGGCTAACCTAACTGGGTCACGGAGCGCAAACAGCCCAGACCACAGAACTACAGCGCTTCCTGCGAGAGGACAGCGGGGGAATCCGCTAAGCGGCTAAGAGCCCGTCGTGCGCTGCTATACACGTTAAAGCGGGATCGCAATCCTGAAAACTGCACTTATAACCCAGAGCAGCCTTTTGTTTGGGCAAACAGCGGCTGAGCGCACAGCGGACAGAGCCGCGGCTGAAGGCAAACTCCTCCAAACACGCGCCACAGAAGCCTAGAAGTTATGAAATATAAACAGACCAGTAAGGCTTGTCCGCATTACCGGCCCGGGCGAGCCTTGTTCCAGCTTTAGGCCCTCACCGCAGCTCCAGGCAGCCTAGCTTAGCTGCACGGCTAGCTGATAAAGGAGCCCCACTCAGGCCAAAGGTTTCACACTCAGTCAAACTTCGGCACATTTCCACCAAACTTTTCCCTCGGAAGGCGCTATTAGGAGCAGAATGAACGGACGCCTGAGTGAAGGAAAGAAGAAAAGTTTCATCTTCTGGCGGCCGTTAGTTTCTCTTTCAGCCCCGCGAGCGAAAAAAAAACCAAAACAAAACAAAACAAACTCAGTCAGGAAGCTTCTCTGTTCAGCAGCACAATAATCCCGCCATCCAGCCGCTCGTCTCCGAAATAAAGCCTCCAGCTGTCGCTCTGAGAGCCGCTCTGCCCGCAGGTTGGCCGCTCGGTCGCCGTCCGCTCCCCGAAATGACCTTCTTTGTTGCTGCTGTCGTTTTCGCTGTTGTTGTTTTTTTTTGTCTCAGCTGATCGGCTCCAGCTTTTTACGCGCCAAATCTTTTTTGCCGCGAAAACTGGCACGTGCCGAAACCCAGCCAGACGATTGGCCCAGAACGTCCCCGCACGTCACGGTTCCCTTGGTCTCTGATTGGCCGCCGCACTCGTTCGCTTCCAGTGGAAACTGTCATCTACGCTCGAAAAGACGGTTCTTCGCGGGTTCCTTAGCAAAGGCAGCGCTTAAACGGTTCTGCGGACTTCGGACTGGGACAGTGTGTTGTATGTGGCTCCATATGGCACCAAAAAGGGTTCTTCTACTGTTACAAGCTCGACGTAATAACAACGGCAGAACCCTTTTTTGGCGCTAAATGGAACCGTTTTCAAAACAAAACATACAGCACGTTCTCCATCCGTCTGAAGAACCATTTCACCATCCAGAAAACCGTGTAAGCGTGAAATGGTTCTATACAGACCTCATGGCTCTAAACATAAGCATTGCCTTTACTATAGAACCCTTGAAGAACCAACTCTTTGCACCGCAAATAGTTCTGTCAGCGCTATTTGATGTTAATAAACAAACATACAACCCGTAATTACATGTTTATAACATTCAGAACCTCTCTTTTTCTAACCGGGGTGCTTCTGTCCTTCTGCAGGAAGTGTTTTGTAAAATGTCCAAATGTTTAATGGCCGTTTGTTGAATATTGGGCCAGGTTTAAAGTAAGTCCCCGAGCTCAGAAAGTTCAGAAAGATGAGGTTTTGAATGAAAAACTGAGAAGATGAATGTTTGAAACGGTATAGTGAAAATTCAGAGATCAGTGATGACGTGGGGACGTGTTGTATCCGGCTTCATCTGAAGTATTTACAGTTTTTGTGACTTTATATGAGTTTATACGTTACTGCAGTTTCAGTAAGGGCTTTTGCTGCTACACGCTTCCAGTGTTTTCAGGTTTAATGATCTTTTCCCGAGCCCTAAAAGTCCGTGTGCCATATGTTTAGAGCTATGTAAGTTCTAAAACTGAAACTTGGTCTCAGGACTAAACATCCCATTGAAACCTTAAGCATAATTCATGTTAGAGGTGGGCGATAAGACGAAATCCACTATCACGATACTTCAGGTAGGGTTTTTACGATACGTGACGTCATGGTGTTTATTTTTGTTCTGACATCTGACAAGCTAGAACAGACGGAGTGGTGCCACATTTAAAAAATGCTGCCAAAATCTACGAAACCTATCACCTCGTTTCGCACACTGTGCTGCGCTAAATCCAATTAAACAGCTCCAGTTACGCTTTGTTATGCTCTTATTTTACCAGACATGCAGTTGGTGTTTTCTAAGTGCTCACGAGAACCGTGATATGCTCAGAAAAGCATATTGTGACATGCTGTGATGTAATTTATCACGATAATAATACATGCTGTCATATCGCCCCACCCAAGTTAATATCAAGCTGAATATCTTTGTCACGATTGATTTATGCTTGTGAAAAAAGGTGGAATTTTTAGTGATAATATAGTGAGAATTTAAATCAGAGATGGGAAACGAAAAACTAATAAATAATAATAATAATAAAAAGAAAATAATAAAATAAAATAAATAAAATAAATAAATAAAATTTTTACAATCTTAATCCTCCGCCGACAGGCCCCGCCCACTCCTCCGTCGACAGGCCCCGCCCATCCCCTCCTCCTCCTCAGGGCGAGCGCTGCTGCTCTGCTAACCGAAGACTTCAACATGTCGCAGGCGATATTTGAGGTGCTGGAAGGTAGCCACAAGCATTTTTACAGGCATTTAAACGTCCGGTTATAGTTTGGCATCTGTCTTGTTTTCGCTTTTTGTCGCTTGGTCCGAAAACCGGGGCTTTAAGCGGCGGGCGGCTCGCTCTGTTCTTCCGTATGGCTCCTTTAAACCCCGGACGGAGAAAAGCTTCAGCGCAAACGGTCATTTCAGCTGAGCTGAAGCGCCTGGTGCCGTTAAGGCGAGCGGAGATGCGCGGTGCTGCGGTCCGGTGTCGGTTCGGAGTCCGGAGCCCGGAGCCGGTCTGTTTACTTTTGTTTTGGAGCTGTGCTGAGATTCGTGGACGAGAAGCCGAAGTCAGCTTCTTATTCGCCGCCGTCTTGTTCGAATTTCCCGGCTCCACCTTAAATTATCCAGCAGTTATTAAAACGCCTCTGGCGACAGAGGGTAACCGCTGCGCCATTTAAGGTGGAACGGGAAAATTGGAAGAAGGAGAAGCGAACTTCATCCTCGTGAAGGGGAGGGAGGGCCGTTAAAACAACAGCTAGGCGCTGAGGGGGAAAAGATGGCGGAGGGAGGACGGCGAGTGGTGGGAAAAGCCGAGCCGGTGTAAACAGTGAGCCGAGGAGAACCCACCGCACATCTGCTCCCACTGATCCAGAGAGATCCCGAGCAAGCCTCACATTTCCTGTGGGATATTTTTGCTGTACAGTGCTCTGATTTAAATGTATTTAGGGGGATATTGTCCTCAGTGTGGCTCGCAGGGCGCATTGAAGCAGTCTTTGTGTTTTTATATCTAAAGATGGTTCTTCTAGAGTTCCTTAGTAAAGGCTTTGGTTCTGTTTAGAACCATGAGAGCTATTTGGAACCCTTTCATGCTTAAATGGTTAGATGGAGAATGTCCTATATGTGGCTCTATATAGCACCAAAAAAGGGTTCTGTGATGTACAAATACAACACATTCGCCATCAATCAGATGAACAATTTTTCAGTTTAGGCATGAAATGGTTCTGTACAGAACTCATGGTTCTAAACAGAACCATTCCCTTTTCTAAAGAACCCTTGAAGAACCATCTTTTTTAAGAGTGTAGCTTTAGTGTTGAGGATGTTCTTGTCACCAGATGCTGCCCTTTGGTCCTGCTTTTGTTTTTGGTTCATTTTTATGGATGTAACCTTATTTTTCCTGCTACACATTGATTGAAGTGGAGCTCCACCCATTTTTCCAAATTTCAGCGCGGTTAAACCCTTAAGATGTAAACAGTCTTTCAGAGTTTGAACTAAAATGCTGAACTTTAGTGAATTGTTCTGACTCTCCTTAAAGCTCCCTCACAAAGTTCTTACACGAAATGGTTACGAATGCATGGCCTGATGTCCAGGACGCTTCTTTTACTATAGTTATAAAAGCAAATTTTGTGGTAAAGCAAATTCGTACCCAAAGAAAATGAACGTACCGTTTACCAGTTTTGGATACTGAGCACATTATTATGACAGTCTGAGACTGTACGATTCTTCACCGTTAATCATTTCACGTCAGCCTTGAATGACTTTGATTGCGTCTGAACAATTTAGAACATTTGGAAGATGTGGTAGTAGTAGGTCAAAGCCGCTGGGTAATCTAAGCACAGTAATCTAAGCCTGTGGTCAAACGAAGGCCTTATTAATTTGGTGGAACAGTGAGTCGTGTAAAATTAAAAGCGCCTTTCCAAGAGCAACTTGAGAAGATGTTCAGAAGTAACTGAAGTTTGTTAGGTTCAGTCTGATTGGTCTAAGGCAGTACTGGTGCTTTTACCAGTGTATTTAAATACAAAAAAAGATTTAGTGTCTAAATGTTCTAAAAGTAGGTTTCTTTCCTCACAGATGTGCTTGAGTAGGAGGGAAGTATTACCATTTGGAGACACTCAGGAAGGAGAAAATGGTGCTAGTTACCACCCACTGAGATGATTATATTAGCTTCTCTAGTTGCCCCGACTTTCTGCTGCTGCACAGTTCAGTGGCTCTGATGACCGAAATCTTTCACATATACGTTAATTAAGCCTTATTCTGCTCCTAAATAGGAATGGACAACCAGACGGTCCTTGCTGTCCAGTCCCTTCTGGATGGTCAAGGTGGTGTCCCAGATCCCGGTACTCAGACTGTCTCAGGGACGACCATCCAGTCAATGGGTGAGCAGCGTTTTCCGTTTTGTGTTGTTGCTGATGTATAGAGAGTGTTTTTAAATGTTACATTTCTATTCAAAGTAGGCCTGTGAGCTGTAAAGTATTCTAAATTTATCCTTTTACAACAAACGTTGGTGATTTTACAGCCAAACAGTGCTGGGTTTGGGAGCGCTGCCAAGAGGCTGAATGCCTCAGATTAGTAGTGCAGCAGCACAGTGACCAACCAGGAATACCCTGTCGTTCCTGAGGTTCAAGACGTTCCGGTGATGGCTTGTTTTTTTGACTACTCTGTTTGCTACAGAGTTATCAGAATCAGCTACTGTTATCTCCTCCCCTCCTCAGTGCTGAATCCACTGTGTTTAGCTTTCCTTAAACTACAGGCTTATTATTCAGTTATTAATTTGAATAATTATTCTGTAATAAGAAAGATGAGCCTGGGTTTGATTCCCCGAACAGGCAACCAAACCAGGGTCGTGTGGTTTCTGTGTGGAAACCACACATGCATGAAACCACACATGCATGAAACCCAACATGCATGAAACCCAACATGCATGTCTACATTTCCTCCGGGTTCTCCGGTTTCCTCCCACGGTCCAAAGACATGCAGTCAGGCCAGTTGGACACACTAAATTGCCCCTAGGTGTGAGTGTGGGTGTGAATGAATATGTCTGTCTGTCTGCCCTGCGATGGAGTGGTGACCTTTAGAGATGACTGCTGTGTTGATGTTTCACAGATGATGACGACGTCTTCCTCTGTGGAAAGTGTAAGAAGCAGTTTAACTCATTGCCTGCATTCATGACACACAAGAGGGAGCAGTGCCAGCCCAACACCCCCTCACTTGCCACAGTGTCTCTGGCCTCCAGCAATGCCTACACCTCCATCAGCGCTGTGCCACAGCCCCCTGTCAACAGACAGGTACAGGTAGTCTTTATATACACCGAAGTGTAGTGAGGTACAGGTGGTCTTTATGGGTATTCTATATAAAATGTTCTAGCATATAGGTACATTTTCAAGGGTTCAGCTTATTTCATGCTTTTGTTATTAGTGATGACAGTCGTGACTCCTTTCTTCTTTACTTTTCATGACTGAACTGTGTGTGTGTGTGTGTGTGTTCCATAGGTGTCCACATACATCACAGTTCCTCCCTCTCCTCTCACACACACGCTGGTGCAGGGGAACGTTCTGGTCAGCGATGAGGTTCTCATGTCTGCTATCTCTGCCTTTACGTCCATGGACCAGCCCATGGCTGCCATGCAGGCTTCCACTCAGGTAGACACACTCTACATCAGAAAATGAACACAGTGTAAACATTGAGTCTTGTTGAGTTAAAAAGGCCAACATCACGCATGTGGCGTCTGTGAACAGTGGCATCAAAGCCACAAGTCTCTTGGAGTGTCTTTGAGCCGGCTGGAACATTCGATATATCAACGGTTTTATCTTTAATATTCAGCCAGTCATGACCTTAAGCATATTACAGTCTCCATCAGCTGGCCTGGTAAAAACAGCCACAGCACTGTGCAGTATGGTGTTATCTTAGGTCTACCAAACGTGGCTATTTCATCATTGATACACTAATGCTCATTTTAAGAAACTAAAATGTCCAATAAAGTACGGTCAGAAATTACACATGCGCCTATGTGTTTGAGTGATCGATGACACTGAGGCTTTATTTTCAAACAGCAACTCAAAACGTTTCTAGAAGTGTTTGCTTTTTGGGTTTGGGAACACGATGTCCTCCTTTCCTGTCTGCTCTCCTTGATTTTCTCTGATACAAAGAGCCTTTGAACTCACTTAACGTGTTTGCAGAGCTGACCAGCATGTGGATCTGCATGACTACCAGATCAAAGATCAGAGCAGAATCGAGGAAAGTGGATCGGTGGGAAGTTTCATTCAGTCTGGACGCAGCTCTAGTTCAACAGCACATAGGAAGCATTGCGGCGAGAGCAGATAAACATCGAGCCCGAGCTCATCTCACAGATTCAATCGTGTAGGTTTATTGGAATAAAACGTCGGATATCATTTATTTGATTTATCATCTTTGGAATCTGTTGACCTGATCTTCACAGACGCCCCAGAGGTGCCGAGAATAGAACTGCTGCATTATTTAAGGTGGAACGGAAAATTGGAATAAGAAGCTAGAATAAAAGCAAGTCTCAGCTTTGTGGTGAGGTGTAAAGTGATACTAACACAACGTAACATTGTACCTTTCAAAAGATGCTGCTTTCCAGTATAAGGTGAAGTTAAGCTGTGAGAGGGCTAGAGACGTTAGCTGGACTGTCCAGTGATTAGTGTTTACTTGATTTTACAGTTTTTCTGAAAGGCTTTGTATTGGCTGCCTCTTTGGTGTAAATTTAAGCCACATGTGATTTAATAGGGATTTTATGGGGTTTAATATAGTACAATATTGTCATTAGTTTGTGAGTGGTGCGAATCCCCAATGGTTAAAGTCACACACCACACCACACAACTAGGAAAAAGTCTGTGAATAAAAGACGAGGCAACGTTAGCATTTGCATGTCATTTACTTTTTTGGGAGTTTGTCTGGCTCCACACCTTCTAAAGGCTAATTTGATCATTACGTGGTTGCTGGCAGCCCTGTGGAGTTGGTTAAGACACATTCCCATCTCATTTGAATGAGGCCTGAAAAACACGCAATAAAACAACAATTTCTTCAAGCTTTATGCAAATTTTGCACACCTCTGCACAGACTTGCTGTTTACTTACTGAATCTAACATACGGGTTAAAAATGCGGCTTGTGCAAAAGTTACAGCACATTTTATATATTTCACTTTTCATTAGTTAAGCTCACCAGTTAAATAGAAATTGTGCCGTGACATTTGCAGAAAAACGGCTTATTTATTTAAGTTTGTTCCCTGTGCGCTAACCTGTTTCAATCAGCTAAATGTGTAAGATGTCTGGGCGTGCTCTGTAGGCGATCTGGCCCGTGACCAGTCATAGCAGAGTAGGTAAGTTCAGCTCCTCACCGCTGGGCTTTAGTTACATTTAGGGCATCATACGCCTTCAGAGAGGGACACACTGCCCCTAGACGTGCATGTGCAAAACAGAGGGCTACGTTACAGGGGCGAGGGGTGAAGTGGGATTGGGCCGAGGAGTCTGAGACCACATTTTTTTTCATTTAAAACTGGAAATAAACAGAAAGTTTTAGACTTTTGAAAAATTGAACACAAAGAAAAGTTATGAGAAGTAAAATGAAGAAACGAATGTTAAGGATTCTGCATTATTTGTAGATTTAAACAGTTTGAACCAAAAATTCAGATCTTTAAAAGTGTTAAATATAAAGCAGAATATGAAATAACAACATTTGTACTTATGATCTCAAACTGTTGTAGCCCACTGTATTGACCTTATTCTAACCAACCTGGTTAGAGCTCATTCAGCACTTGATAATTAGCAGGTAAGGTGAACATGTCTGAACTGAACTGTCTGTCTTATAATGCAGGGGTGGGGAACTCCCGTCCTGGAGGGACAGACTACTGCAGAGTTTGGTGATTTCCATCCTCAAACCGACCTGATTCGGCCAGCAGTTATTAGCTGTCAGTTACCAAGTTCAGGTAATTTGTCAAAGCAGTGAATTCACTGAACTCTGCTGAACTCTGGCCCTCAGCTCCCTCTGCTGTTACAGAGCTGATAACGGCGTTTTGACCACTTCTGTTATTTTTCTTCCAGAGTAATCTGAGCATGCCCACTGGAGCATCATACCTGCAGCACCACCCACAGCCCCCCCACCCACTCCCACCCAGCCAAACCCAGTCCCTCTCCTCTCAGATCCCCTCCAGCAACAACAGCTCAGTGGTGCAGGTGTATAGCGCGCTGCCCCCGATGGCTGGGGGTGGTAATGCAGAAGTGCACGCACTCGGACTGCAGTCGTTTCAGCCGGTTCAGGTACAGCAGCACTGCAAATTTTATTTCAAGAGAGTCTCAAGTTGCTGATGATTCATTTTTAGTTAGTGTGTTCAGTAGTTTTAATTTGTCTGTTTTAGTGACCATGTGGGATTCATCATCATATGTTTTTAATATACAGATACTGTTCAAATGTAATTATATAGTATTAATGTGTGTATTGGCTGACAGCATCCTATAATAATGTGAAAGATGATTTGAGTGCCTGTCTTAACTGTAGTCTACAGTGTGTCCACTGTGGGGGGGCAAGTGACCCAGATTAATGTGCGTGTATCTCAGGGTCCCAGCCAGTGTGTGGAGAGTCAGAGTCAGGCGTTCAGCAGTGCTCCTGCCTACAGTCTGGCAAAACCCACGACCAAAGCCAAAACCTGCGCCAACACAGCAGCCCTGCCTGAGCTCGGGGAATATGACAAGGTCATCATCCCCAAGAAAGCCAGAAACACCAAGAAAGGACAGGATGGTACTGAACAGTTCATAAGATCAGACTGAACCCCTTTAACCCTGAAGACCTGCACATGGGTCCACACTTCAGTTCCTAGCTTTCACTAAAGTAGTTACTGAATAATTTACAGTAACTATTGAGTGATATATGGCTGTTACTAAATCATTTATTGTAGTTAGGGAATCATTTGTAGAAGTTACTGAATAAGTGATTGTAGTTACTGGGTAATCTATAATGGCTACTAAATAAACGATAGCAATTACTGAATAATCCACAGTAGTTACTGAATTAATTGTAGTAATTACTGAATGCTTCATTGTACATATTGAGTAATTGTTGCTGAATTATTTATAGTAGTTTCTGAGTAATTAATAGTAGATTTTTAATACTGTGTCTTAAGATTAATGACTGAATAATAAGCCTAAGACTGAAGGGGTTACAGGCTTCATAGTCAAATATTTTTAGTGGAAAATGGACACTGTTGGTGGAATTTAGGCCAAAACTAATATATGATCAAACTCTTGAACTTTTTAAAGAGTTTTCTGTTTTTAAGTTTAAATTATTTTGTCTCTCAGTAGGACAGACGAAAGCAAAAGGTCAGAAGCTGAAGTGCAATTTCTGTGACAAAGTGTTCACCAAAAACTTCGACCTGCAGCAACACATCAGAAGGTGAACTTAAAATCTGCACTCAGAACACAAAAAGTGACTTTTACACCGTTTGAAAACACCAGAAGTGTCAACAAATGTTGCTAAGCTACATTAGCAGATGTTACTGTTTCAGAGACGTGAGGTTTTCTTATAACTACAACGGCTCATAAGTGTGAATGTTGTACTGGCTCTTTGGTACGATGCCTGATTTTGTCCGCTCTGCACTGTCCAGTCACACGGGGGAGAAGCCGTTCCAGTGTATTGTGTGCGGTCGAGCTTTTGCCCAAAAGTCCAACGTAAAGAAGCACATGCAGACTCACAAAGTGTGGCCGGCCGGCGTCCACAGCACTGTGTCCAGACTGCCCATCACTGTGAAAGTGGTTCCTGTGAACACGGATGAAAACACACCGCAGCCAGCAGAGGCACAGGAAGCTCAGAGTAACTTCCTCTTATTCCGCTTCATTTCACATCACATATGAATTTACAGGTAGTGATGCGCCTGCTCTTCTGCCCAAAGTGACTGACATTTATCTGCAGACACTGCCTCTATCTGAGGGCACGGAGGCAGTAGCCATCAAACTCATGAAACTGTTCATACATCCAGCATCTCACTAAATTACACAGAATCTCCAAACATTCTGCATATTCTACTGTAAACAAGGTCATTCAGGGAGGTTTAATGTGATATGATTCAAATTAACTGTAGAGAAACGTACGGACTTGGATGGTGGTGCTGATAGGAACCAGGGGTCATGACAGTGTAGCCATTTTATCTACTATCCAAATGACCAATGGACCTAAACATGACCTGTGAGGCTTTTATATGTGATGTTGATGATGGTAAAATAGTGGTAAATCTAAACGTTTTTTTTTTAGGTCTGTTTTGCTTCGTAACACCCTATATGTAACCCCCCCCCCATCATGAATGTATTCTAAAAATACATTTTAGATCAAAAGCTTTTTATCAAAACTATCGTAAAACTATGGCTCAGGCTTAAAGCAGAGAATTTCATAACCATTTAATTTATGAACTTTCAGAAGTGTTAAAACTCTTCAGACGTCTGGTTCCTATCACCACCACTGTGAACAGGTCTGACTTTCTGGACCGTAACTTTTCTCACCAAACCACTCTGAGTTATTCAGAGCGATCTAAGTGATTAATGTAATTCTAAAAACATTGAAATTCCCTATGAAATTTGAAAAGGCTGCTGTCTGTGTTTGTTTCAGAATTGTGCCTTAGAAGGAGTGTCTGTGTAAAATTACCCCTTAATATATTTGAAACTGGACAAAATTCATGCCAACATTCAACTTCCATGCTTAAGCAACGGAATGACCTGAAGTTCCCTCCTTGTTCGTGTTCTGCAGCAGCTGTGGAGCAGAGCGAGGAGGAGCTGCAGGCGGAGGCGGCCCGTGCGTCCGAGGCTAAAGGCCCGAGTCAGGGTCACAGCAAACAGATCATCCTGATCGACAGCTCTTACCAGTGCCAGTTCTGCGCAGCCAAGTTCAGCACGTACTTCCAGCTCAAGTCTCACATGACCCAGCACAAAGACGAGCAGGTACGACCCCTCACACTTGGGCTTCTCACTGCTGTGTCATTGTGCACAACGAAAAATATCCTTTACATTTTTCCCATGTTTTTTTGTCATGGTTTAATATCGAAACAAATATTGAAAAATATCAGTAGTGTAGACTTGAGGTTGCCGTATAATTAACCATGTAATTTATTACATACATATAAAGGTGAAATTTTTTTTGTATCATTCAAATGTTGACGTGCGAACAGAGTCATTCAGAGTGGTTTGATGCGAAATAGTTAATTGTAGAAAAACGTATTCACTGATAGGGACTAGGGCGGCTCAGTTATGGCAAAAATCATAATTCTGATTATTTTGGTTAGTATTAGGATCATGATTATTTAACATTATTTCTCATTGACCTTAGAAACATTTTTAGTTTACTTTGTTAAATAACATGTACTTAAAGTATATATTTGAAAAATTACTTTAAGAAAGTATTTATTGAACTTTTACAAAATAAAAAAGACAATACTAAACAAATTGTCCTTATTGTCTTGTGGTGAAGAAGCACTGTGTAATGAATCTTGCACAGTATATGTCATACCTCGTTGAGCCTCCTTGAAACTCAAGTGTTTCCAAACAGCTGAATTGTTTCGACCTTTCTGTCGTCTCGGCTGGAGCGGAACTAAGCATGCCGCAGCCTGACTGTGGTGAGTTTGGGTTTTTAGGGTGGGGTGAAAGCTCACGGCGGTTAAAGAAAGGGGTGAGCTGGATTTGTAGCGCAAGATAAAGCGAGAGCATCATTGTGAAGCAGAATGCACCACAATAATTGTTTTTATCTCTATTAGTTTGCTTTCAGAATCGTCCGAAGCCAAAATCGTGATTGAAATTAAAATCCGGTGAATCGTCTTCCCTTAATAGGAACCAGGGATCACAATGTTTCCAGCACAAATAGAACCATTTTATTAGCAGTTTATATATAATGTTTATATAATGTTGATGATGCTGAAGTAGAGGTAAATCTTGAAAAACACTTTTTTGGGGGACTGTTTTGCCTCATGTGCCTCTCTGGCATGAATTAATCTGTAACAAAACTCTGTTGAGCAGTGTCTCCGGCATCATGGTGCATTCATTACTATTTAATTGAATAACTTTCTGTGGGGGAGCTTTTAAAGGCACTGAACACAGACATCTGGTTCTTATCATGACCACTGTGAACAACTGTGACTCGTGAAGTTATTCCAGAGCAGAGTATTTCACATCGAACCACTCCGAGTGACTGAATTATGCAGCAAATTGAGGAATTTGGTGACATTTTCCCTTTAAACGCTGTAGAGCAAGAACTCTACCATTTCTTAACGCAGCAAGCGCGTCTCCGTTGTCCTGTGTAGGTGTACAGGTGTGTGGTGAAGACGTGCTCTCAGACCTTTCAGAAGCTGGACCTGTTTCTCGAACACATCCGCACACACCAGGAGCACCTGACGTACCGCTGCCACCTCTGCTGTAAAGTGTTCCCCTCCCTGTTTGAGCTGGGTCTGCACCAGTACTCCCACAGTTTCTGCCCCCAGCAGAACCCACGCAAAGAGGCCAACTACTACAGGTCAGTGCTGCTCCACCTCCACAAAGATCAGACTGTAGATCTTCACGCTGTTTTAAAGCGCAAACTTTAAATTGATTAATTTATCAGGAGGAACGAAGAGCGAAGCTTATACAGCTTGCAAAAATATGTCGTTTTAATGGTAATTCAGTTGTAAAACTAGTTTCTTGACCGCTCTTTTATGTTTGGCAGTGAAATCATATCTGGCCATATCCAGGGTTATTATAGGTTACCAAAGCCATTACTAAAATGAAGAATTACAGTGAAAAAATGTGCTTGTTGTAGAAAATACGAAAATATGAAGACGAAATCTGAACTGCAGTGTCCACCGCGACACTAACTGAAACACAAATAGAATTACTGAGAAATAGAAATGATCTTTTGGTTTTTTTTTCAATAAATTGAGAGTTTAGAGGCGAGTCCCTTCTGCGCTTGGCTGTCTTTAAGGAAAAGCTGGAGCCGATCCAGGCGATCCAGTGTTCATCGTACGCTGAATAAACACTCGAATAAAACTTTTCAGAAAATAAAAACAAAACATGCACACTTAAGATGAACTAACACTGAACTGAAGTCAAAAACTACAAATAAATAAATAAATAAATAAAAAGTAGAAATGGAAAGTAATGAAAATGTAAAATCTATAATAATTCTGGCTATTTTTAAAATAAGTGCTCTAAGCAGTGCTAACAGTGAATAGAATGAGTGTTGTTGTTGTTGTTGTTGTTGTGTGCAGATGTAATAAGTGCCAGAGTAAATACTCCACACAGGAAGCTCTGGAGCAGCATCTCCTCACTGCCTCCCATAACTACCCCTGCCCTCACTGCCAGAAGGTACGACTGACGTCAGTCTGCTTACAGTCCACAGTCACTGCAGGTTTACTGATGAAACTGCTGCTTGGTTCTGTGAAGCGAGTTCGAACTTTTCATTTGTGCCGTCTACTTTTATGTTCCTATACCTTTTAAAAAGGGGTTTTACAGTGCAATAAGGATTTTAATGAGTACTACTAACAGTAATATTGATAAATATATATTATTAATATTAATCCTACTACTACTACTACTAATAATAATAGTTTTTAAGTCTTTCCCCCTTTCTTTTCATTTTTTACTCTAACTTTCTCTGTTCTTTTTATTTGTGTTTGTGCTCCTTGGCCTCCAGTTTGTGTTTTGTTCATTTTCTAAGTGAAAGTGAAAACAGTCTCTACAGAGAACACACTTCTGCACACGTTGATGCACAGATACAGTGTGTTTGCTGAATTTGACATATTGGTGAAAGTCATCACTTAGATGTGGCCTGTGCAAAAGTTATGGTACACTGCATGTTTTGTGTTTTGTCCGGTATGTTAAATTAAATTGTGTTAGTGTTAAATTGTGCAATAAATTAGCAGGAAAATGCAGTATTATATACGGAGCACACCATTTCAATACACAGTTATTATTATTTTTTTTTTTTTGCTGTGTAGATGTTTTGGCATTTGCCGATTTTATGTTTCTATGTATGTTTTTTGAAGAAACATGCCATATTTTCATGTGTTCCCTGTAGAGGAGGTGTGCATTACCAGCAGTAAAATAAAAAAAACATGTTTTTTTGTGTTTTATTGTAGTGAGTAAACTTACATATGTATCTTTTCTGGTGTTCAGGTTTTCCCTTGCGAGAGGTATTTCCGCAGACATCTGTCCACTCACGGCGCGGGTGGCAAATTCAAATGCCAGATCTGTAAAAAGTTTTTCAAAACTGAGCACTACCTCAAACTCCACACGCAGATACACTCAGGTGCGTATGTTTTTGGAATTCCCTCTATTTAAATCGCCCCAGCAGCCCGAATTCAAGATGTAATATAACAGTCATCATTCATTTCGTGTTGTCTGTTATCGGTGTTAATGCCATCAAACTTTGATGATGGCGTAGAGTATAAACAGGATGTTATTCCCAACACAGTTCTCACAGTGATAAAGTGTCTCTTGTTAATAATGTAGGAGAGAAGCCATACAAATGTTCTGTCTGCGAGGCCACGTTCAACCGCAAGGACAAGGTGAAGAGACACATGCTGATCCATGAACCCTTTAAGAAGTACAAGTGCCCTTTCAGGTACAGCTAAGGGGTCGGAGGGTGTGGGGGGGGTGTTTCAGGTTTAGGGGTCTGCCAGGACAGTGGAATTCATAAAGTGCGGTGGTCCCTAATGAGCAGTCAGTCAATGCAAGAGACTGGTTACTTTAATTAAGTAAAATATGGAAGGTTTTGTTCTCTCCTGAGTACTTTCAAATTAAGATACTCTCAGGTATATTAGTGAGCAGAATCAGAGAGAAACTTCGTATTTAGTCACGAATTCCTTTTTTGGGGTTTAATCTCATTCTGCTGTTTTGGTGACAGCATCTGCTTTGTGCTCAGCCAGACCTCTGATTTTGCAGCTTTATCACTTTGTATTAGACTAAAACAATCCCAAATAGGTAGAAGCTGAGAAACATCAGGCTGAGGTTCCCCCACAGCTCGGGGTGTTACTCGGTAGTTTTTTGAGCCACTACTTTTGCCTGTTTGTAAGAATAACATAATAATCTGTGAAGGTATTAGTGAAAGAATGTCAGTTTGTAAAAGGCTATTGTAATTTCTCTGAAAACACTAATTGTATGAAAGTTTTTTGTTATTAACAGGTGATATGCCAGTTTAGTAAATGTTGTCTTTGTGCTGTCATACATTGATCTTTACAGCACAGACTGCCTGTATGATTAAGCAGGTGAGGCCTGTTGTGATTTTTGATAGTTGGTTTGTATTTCTGAAAGGACGCATGTTGGCTGCACTAAAGAGTTCAACAGGCCGGACAAGCTGAAGGCCCACATACTCTCTCACTCTGGTAAGGAGAGGAAACCATTTGCACAACAGCAAAGCATCATATCTTACACTATTATACAGTGTATCATATAAGACGTCAGGCCTGTTAAGGGTAGATTTATCAGGTAAATCTGTTTCTGTATCTGTGTATGAGTGTCAGTGCTTAGCTTGGATTGTATATTACTGTATATTACTGCCTTTGCCAGAGAACTTTGATGCTAACTGAAAGCTAAATAAGCGGTCTAAATACGGTTTGGTGTGAAACATGTTTGGTGTCCAAATTGTACATCTTTCACTAAGAGCTGGGGCTACAAGGCTAACGTAGCTGCGGGCAGTTGTGAGCTGGAGGTTAGGGAATTGGCCCTGTGACCGGAAGTGCTGACAGTCCATGACTGGGGTGTCCTTGAGCAAGACACCTAACCCCCAATTGCTCCCCGGGCGCCGTGGATAGGGCTGCCCACCGCTCCGGGCAGGTGTGCTCACTGCCCCCTAGTGTGTGTGTGCTCACTAGTGTGTATGTGGTGTTTCACTTCACGGATGGGTAAAATGCGGAGTATCACGTTTAGCTAACACTAAGATATCCAGCCCTTCATTTAGGTTGTGTTTGTGATTGCTGTTGTTTTTATGAATAACTGAATTAAATGTTGAATTCTTAAACTAAAGTTATATTTAAAAACAGAAGCAACGGACATCTTGAGGATGATCTAATGACCATACGTCTGCGTAGAGTAGGATTTGGCACAGCCTGTTGTCTGAACTATATGGCCACAAAATTTGGCTACATAATGTAGTTTTATGTATTTTTATAGCTCACAGTAAGTCATACTGGCCTCAAAACCACATTGAGAAGTATGCGAGACCTTAATGAAGCCCTTGAGCAAGTGGAGTGAAGTTTTTGGGGGATGGGTTTATGGAAAAGATTTGGGTGACTTGACTTCTAGAGTTAGGTTAGCCTTGTATTTCCAGCACTAAACTAAAGCAGAAGAACGTGGACCCCAAAGGTGTCTTGATTGTTTAAGTACGTCTGGGGTGGGGAAAATTGGGCCAGTCTGGTTTTTCACCAAGCCTTTCATTTAATGCAGTATACAATACGTAGCATGTAAAAGTTTGAACACCTGGTCAAATGAAATGCTTTGCTGATAACTGTTACACCAGGTTGACTTAAAATATGGCATTTTCTGCACAGCTTCTATAAAATAAATATATTGGAAAAAATGAAACATGAAATATTAAATGTGCAATCATTTTGACACAGGCCTCTTTTCATTTATACCTTTGTTTTTTAAGTAAATAAGCAGTGATGGTGCATTACATTGTGCTTTGAATTCTCTGTAGGGAAAGGGTTAGTAGCATTTTTCACTTAGACAATCAACAAAACATGTAATATGACCAGCGATGCTTCTGCATACGACTGTGTAGTGCTTGTTCACTGATGTGTGTGAAGCGAGGCTTAGAAACGCTGAACTAAATCACTGCTTCCTCTCTGCTGCATTTGCAGGCATCAAGCCGTTTAAGTGCCAGTTGTGTCAGAAGAGTTTCAGCCGGCGAGCCCACATGCTGGAGCACCAGCGCTCTCATACCAACAACTACCGCTTCCGCTGCTCCACCTGTAGCAAAGGCTTCAGCCGCCACAAATACTACAGAGACCACAAGTGCCCCCTGGCAGGAGCTCCAGCAGAGGGGGCCGAGAGACGGAGCAGGGGGAGGAGCGCAGAGGGCAGTAAAGGAACAGGTAAAAGTGAAAGTGTTGGCTTTTCTAAAGGATAGTTTCTTTAGTTTTATCCTAGAGCTACCAGGCTAATGTAGCTAAGAGGGAGTAGAAGCTTATTAGCTTATGTCTAAATCATTACACACCTGTATCAAGACCACGCTGGATGTTGAAGTACCGGTTTCTTTTACAGTGCCTTAAGTTCTAGGTGTTAACCAGGGAAATGTAAGGTGCAAACTTCACAGTACTTGCTAATCATTTCGGGTAACCCGATGTTCTGAGACTGTTTAAATAAATGACACCGTGATGCCCAGCAGGTTCTGAGTGAGTGTGGGGTTCAGTCTCTATTTGGGGTAAAATGATAAGGTACCAAGCCAGCGTAACTAAAATACACTGAAATGATGAACAGGTGAATGTGAATAGCTGTTTTTCGGTAATCAGATAATGGAAAACGATCAGATGTTTAATCGGATTTTTGCTTTGCCACCAGCCAATAAACTCAGAAGTCGACGTAAATTCTTTTTAAACCGTTGAAACCCATTCACCCATTTCACCGCGAGAGTAACGTGTGTACTGAGACTGTGGAGCGCCGTGTTTCGTCTCCAGATCCAGAACCTGCAGCTGAGGGGCCTGACACTCCAGAGACTCCAGAGGAGGAGGAGGATGAGGAAGAGGAGGAGGACGAGGATGATGGAAACGACGAAGGAGAGACATCTGTGAGCGGAGTGTTGGAGACAGAGATGGGGGAAAGAGGGGAAGAGGAGGAGAGGGACGAAGGCTTGGTGGCCGGTGCGAGCCTGGAGCAGATGCAGGACGGCGGAGGAGCGGATGGTCTGCTGGCTGCACCTGTGTTTGGAGCCGCTGGAGACTGACAGTGGATTAGGTTTCAGTAAAGAAGTGGGTGATAGTAAAAAAAAATCTAGTGTCAACATATTTGACATTTTCACGGTACATGATATTCACATCGTTTAGTTTTTTTTTGAGCGCGCCAGCAAAATAGTACTGCAGCATGATTTTAATTACTTTTACATCCTGCACTGTAACAAAACCAGTTATGCAAATATGCATGGCCAGCTTTGAAAACGGCGATCTCCTGAATATGGGGCCAAGGGGTGGGCAGTACGGTAAAAATATCACAATACTTGACATTTTCATGATACACAATATGTATGACAGTACTGATTTTAATTTCCCATCTCACACACACTGAACCGCACTAAATCCAGACATTTACATTTACGGCATTTGGCTGATGCTCTTCTCCGGAGCGACTTACAGTTTGATCATTTTACAAGGTAGGCGAAGGTGGTGTTAGGAGTCTTGCCCAAGGACTCTTATTGGTGTGGTGTTGGGTGTTTTCCCAGGTGGGGACTGAACCCCAGTCTACAGTGTAGAAGGCAGAGGTGTTGCCCACTACACTAATTTATCATAGAAATGGGCAATGAGCAAAAATGCAACATTGTAATACTTCTAGAAATTTTCACGATACACGATGTCACAATATTTATTTTTTCAGACATCTGGTCAGTTTAAATAGAGAATAAAGAACCAGTACATCTGAATATTTAAAAGAAAAACGAATACTATGAATTTTAGTCCGTATTTATACTGTTGCACTAAATCCAGCTCTCCTCATTATACAACATGCAGGTAGTCAGTCTACAAGTACAGCGATGTCCTCAATATGTTCAGAAAAGCAAGAGTATTGTGGCATAATTCACGATAATGATATATATTCTCATATTGCTCAGCCTCAGTTTATCCTGATAATATCATATCATATCATAATGGCCACCTCCACAGCTGAAAATTCAAGAGGCTGAAATCCACCCTCCATCGCTACAGCCCAGCCCCCCGGCCTCTTTCAGCGAATCAGTCGTCTGCAGTTTAATTCGGAAGTTTCGCCAATCTGGTTAACTAAGATTTAGTGACCAGCACGGTCCCCAAACTAATTCTGTGTACACTGAAAACACAAGATTAGGTTTGGCTCTGAAGCTTCAGCCACCAAAAAGACAGAGAGACCACCTTTGCCTTGTCCGATTTCGGCCGTTTTCAAGATCGATGGTCTTTTGTTTTATATTAAAACAGTTATTTTTGTCCTTTATCTTCTCATTGAGGAGAAAAGCGTGAGACGTGAGAAGCGTGAAAGCTGAGACTGGCGGAGCTGCTGCAGTTCCTGGAGTTCATTTGAAACACTGCTGCTATAGTTTTAGGGGAGCTGAGCTGCTGCTGGCTCTTTTCTCTTTGTGCTGCTAAATAAAGACGTGCACTTTAAAATGAACTGTGATTTTAGACTGAGGTCATTTAAACAACCAGTCTGTAGAGTCCAGTCTACAGAAGGACGGCCATTTCAGCAGATCTCTGTCACACAGAGCTTTTTGATACAGCGGTCAGATCAGACTGAAGCCACTCCTCATTAAAAGGCACACGAGTTTGCCTAGAAGCCCTAAAAGACTGTCCGGCCTCGAGCGACAAGATCCTGTGGTCAGATGAACCGGAGACTGAAGAGAAGAGCTCCGAATGCTCTGTGTATTTTACTGTTTAAATAACCAAGAAATGCTCAGGCTGCCTTCGTATCAGATCAGAGCTACTGTGATATATTTATTCCCTTCTGACACGAAGATGAAAAAAATACTGAATTTGGTCAAACATTTTGGACAGCTGGGACAGGCTTCAGCACCCCCCTGCAACCCTGAGGAAGAAGCGGCTGAAAATGTGTGTGTGTGTGTTCAAACATTTTGCCCTACAGCTCTGCATTTTAACGTTTTTATTCAAAGTCTAAATGAATCTTTTAGTAGACATTTTATTGACCTAGTTTTATGGTACTGTAGAGAGTGTTGTCCTCTGGGCTCCCTGCCTAAACAATGAATAAAGGAAAACTTTTTTTGTGTATTTTTTTTTTACACTTTGTTCCCCTCACAAAACACACTAATAAATGTGATTACACTACTGTACATTTTGTTAAAAAAGGAGTTTGACATGAAATAAACCCATTAAGTCAAACATTTGTTATTATTCATTTTAAAAGATTAGTTTTATTATTTAAGCTAGAAAACTACTCTAAACAGAATGTTGCTGTATTATTTTAAGTTTAAGTGACCCTTATTAGACCCACAACGGGGAAATTTCACCTCCACATTTAACCCATCCGTGAAGTGAAACACCACATACACACTAGTGAGAACACACACACTAGGGGGCAGTGAGCACGCTTGCCCAGAGCGGTGGGCAGCCCAATCCGCAGCGCCCGGGGAGCAGCTGGGGGTTAGGTGTCTTGCTCAAGGACACCTCAGTCATGTGCTGTCAGCTCTTGGGGATCAAACTGGCAACGTTCCGGCCACAGAGCTGATTCCCTAACCTCCAGCCCACGACTACTTCTTCATAAACTCTCTTGTAGACTGTTCTTCTTAGAAGACGCACTTTCAGAAGTTGGTTGCATTTTCTGCTTTTAACCACCCGAATAATCCCAAACACACCGAGTGTTGAGGTCTGAGAAAACCAGCAGCTTGTTGTGTCCGTCTCCTTTTCTCAGTGAGGTTCTTCTTGAACAGCTACACATCCTTTCAGACCCATAGCACTGAGTGGTCTTCTCACAGTGGAAGGATGGACAGAAACACTTGTGGATGTTTTCAGTTCTGAAGCAGCTTGAATTTCTTCTCTCCCTCAAAGACGAAAGCTTTGAGTGCTGTTTATCTGATGGGGACCGTGTTGGTATCGACTAGCTGTTGCGCGGCTGTGAAGAATTCTGTTTTCTCACATTTTTAAAAGTCCAGTTTTGGAAACTCCTGTTTTATGCTATGCATAGTAATCCTTATGGATTATAGTGCCTCAGAAATATCTCCTGAAAAATGAAGAACTTCTACTGAAAGGATGGACAAATGCTGAAGGTTTCTTTCCCTGTCCAGTGCACCCAAAACCTGTCAAAGAACTGAATATTTGTATAACAACTTCAGAACAAACAGAACCGAGTGCATTGCCAACAAGAACGCAGGCAAACTTCCATTTATGATTTACACGTATGTTTGTGTTTATGCAAATAAGGACAAACCAGCACAGCTTCAGTTGGATTACGCTGCTGAAAAAGACAAGATTTTTAGACAATTTTACCCTTGTCATTATTTATTCAACCTTTTTTAATTATTTTCTTGCACAATTTGCTGTACATATAAATCAGTAAATCAACCAGCAGTGGCGCAGAATCTCTGAAACGGCCTCAAAACAAGCCGCCTGGCCTCAGTACTAAAATCCTCATCATCTTTTCACAGAGAAGAGATCAATCAGGTATTCACACAATGTACAACATTCAGTTCATATACAGAGGGAAGCAGTTCGGTTTTTCCCCCAAAGGGTCAATCTAATATGAAGAGCAAAGAAAAAAAATTAACAACATTACCAAATTGATTTAACAAACACCGGATCTTCCCAGAGAATTCAGCTCCAAGGATATATGAAGGCAAACTCAGTTATTTTCCAGAACAGAGGTCAAGTGCTGTTAGCGTTCAGTTTATGAGAATTCAAGGTGAAGCTTGAGACTTAGAAGAACCAGAATTACCCAAATGGAAAAAACACACCTTGTAAAAACCAGGCTACAAAAAATATCTCCTAATCTGTTCCATACACTGAGAACGTGTGTCGGCTCATGAAATCCAAAGTTCTACTTAAAAATATCATCACAGGTTGTGGGGTGAGGGAACAAGGATGTGCAGCAGAGGGCTGGTCATCGTTTCTGAGTGCTGGGTCAGGTTCCCTCGGTGTATTGAAGGAATACTCCAGTGTTCTTTGATGTGATCTCTATCTGGAACATCTGCAGTGCACAGTCGAATAGAACTGACAATACTTTCACAGCGTTTCAAGAAGACTTGTTGACTCGAAACCTACTTGTAACAGAAGTGATGGGCAGCTGCTGAATTCTGTCAGTAAATATCTGTCACACAAACGTACTGGTAGAACTTTCATGGGTTCTTCAGTGAAAGGTGTCTGTAAACTAGGAGAGGAAAGCTTGTGAATGAACTATAAGTTGGCTTGACAAAGCCGCTGCTAATAAACTCCCAGATGGTCAGAAAGGCGTTGCTATGCGATGCTGGGTGGTTGCTAAGTGTTGCTAGGCCACTGCTGTGCTATCCCAGGCGGTTGCTAAGGTTTTGCTAAACCGCTGCTGTGCTATCCCAGGCGGTTGCTAAGGTGTTGCTAAACTGTCTCTATGTTATTCCAGGTGGTTGCTAATATGTGTGCTAGTATGGGAGTCTGTATGTAATATCTATGAGGGTCAGTGTGAAAGATGTCCTTTGTGACATCATTCCTGGCAGTTAGATTTGAATTTCCTCAGGATTCCACCAGTCATTTCCCAAGGGTACCTATGTCCCTAAGGTTGACCGAGCGCTGTATGAAAACCGTGGCCGGTCCCGAAAGCGACCTTCTCCCACATTGGCTCTACAATCCTGCAAAGTTTCGTGGTTCTGTATGAAGAGCTGTGAAAACACTACCAGAAAGGGGTGCAATAATAAAAGGAACAGTAATTCGGCTTCGTCAAGCCAGCTGTGAGTTCAGAGATGGCGAAAGTTTTCCAGCAGAAACAGTTCAAAGCTAATTTGTTACCATCATAGGCTCCTCACCATGGACAGCAGAAGTCTGCCTGCTTGCCAGGTTTCCTCAGAATTTAATTGCTGAGATGTAAAGTGGTTTGATGTGAAACGGTTCAGTGTAGAGAAACTTTTTTTTTTTTTTTAACGACGGTGGTCAAAAGCAAAACAAGAGGGCTGTGGGGGGGTGTTGGGGGGAGACTTGCTCATCAGTCAGCATAATGCCAAGTTGTCATTCACATCTGCAGAAAAAATACTAAAAAAAAACAAAAACACACAATTAAGCAGTAGTTCACTAAACTATGTTCCTTCAAAAAACCACATCACTGCGCAAGCTGGTGTGACTCTTGCACTGCCTTAGTGATGAAAATAGTGAGGCAGCAGTCCCAATGTGACCGAGCCTTCAGACCTGTATTGTCAGAGTGCAGCAGTTGTACTTTTGTATTACATAATCACAGATTTCAAATGTTTAACCACAAAGTTCATCAAGTGCCCTTTGGCCTCTGTTATACGCCAGTTTCAAGTCAACACATATTCAGTAGTGTCCAAAAGGCTGTCCACAGTTAAATCACCTGATGCCACAGATTTAAAAAAACTGGAGTATTCCTTTAGCATGTGCTTACAAAGACAGACAGACTTAGAAACAGCATGTCCACGCTACGAGCTCTGTGAATACGACACTCTTTTAGGACTCCACAGCACCCCCAGTGGTTTCGACTACTATCACCTCAATTAAAGTTGAGAGGCATGGAAAGTTAATACCCTGGACACAAAGGTCTTGCTCCAGAATACACAAAACAATCTTTAAAAAAAACCCTATAAAACTAGGGCGTTAGGAACAGACAGTTCTCACTCGCTCATCTCCGCAATAAATACTGGGCCGTGGGTCTTAAGGTTGTGCTGATCACACTGGAGAAGGCAAACTGCACACGGCGTCGGCTACATGTGTGTTATTATAATGCTGATCCAGGTTTTACTGGGGACGTTCCGGCTGTTTGACACTACCATTAAAAACT
Source organism: Pygocentrus nattereri (assembly GCF_015220715.1). NCBI lineage: Eukaryota > Metazoa > Chordata > Actinopteri > Characiformes > Serrasalmidae > Pygocentrus > Pygocentrus nattereri. Next base: position 10,247,718 of record NC_051219.1, on the reverse strand, counting down.
TAAGCACTTCCAAGGAGTACTCTAAGGGCCGATCCCATTTCACCCTTCGCCCCTACCGCTTTGCCCTTAGCCCTCCGTTTTGCGTGTTCACGTCTACGGTTAGGGCGTCCTGATTTTAGACTGAGGGGTAGGGGTAGTGTTGGTTTTACACGGCCCTCCAGACGGAGGTTTTTCAGAGGCAACAACTCCAAACAGTGTTATGAGAGAAGAAAAAAAAACGGCAAGATGGCTGAACAAGAGACCAAAGAAACCCACAAATGTGAGTTTTCTGTTTTGATATTATGAAAACCAATTTGAATCATGATAACCACTATCTTATCTTAGTTTAATGTTGTTTCAATGTATTATTGTCATTTTATTCCTAACAAGCATAAAAAAATGGCTAAAAGCATGCTAATGTTCTGGTAGCTAGTTAGCTAACTTTCCCATTCCACCTTAAATAATCCACCAGTTCTGAAGTGCCAGAATGTAACTGCTGCACCATTTAAGGTGGAATGGGAAAAATCCTATATAAAGAGAATGGGAAAAAACCCATATAACTTCAGCTTCGTATCACCAAAGGATTAGTGGTGGGCGATAATACATAATTGTCTTATAGTCCCCTCTCTGAAGGCACATGATGCCCTAAACGTAACTAAAGCCCGGCAGTGCAGAGCTGAACTTTTCCCTCCTCTGCGATCACTGCAGACGGGCAGGGTCGCCCACAGAGCAGCGCTAGTAGCTGTTAATGAAACACTGTTGTTTTTTGTGATGGTCCCATTTCGCAGGGGAAGATTTCAACCACGACCCCCTTCAACTGAGTTCCAAGGGTTTAGAGTGACACTTGAAAACAAGGGGTAGGGGTATAGGAAGAAATAGGATTGGGCCCAAGTGTTTTTCAGTCTAATCTAGCCTATCTGCTGCACCTGTAGCGTATGGTCGATTAACACTGGCGATCATTTCTCTGTGCTCAGTAAAAGAACAGAAAACCTGTCGACTCAAAGCATTAATAGCAATAAAAGCCAGTGGGCAGTGGCGTTTGCTTCAGCATCTGCCCAAAGGCCTCTATCAGAAGCTGGTTTTGAGTCAATGAGTTTCCTGTTCGTTTCTATGCATGTTTATCAAAGCTTACAGACAATATGCTACAGATACAGCAGACAGAAACGAGGCTGAAAAAGGGTGTAAAACACCTTTAGACTCCAACGGTCACTATAAGATCAGAAGAAAGAAAGGCCTCGTTTAAATGGGGCACCGTGTTAATAACGCCAGCTCACTTTGCTTTAGATGATGGACACAGTGTTAAATCTGAGCTACAACACTAGAATAAAAACAGAGGAAAGATGTTCTTTCAAGATCGTCGTTTAAAGTTTCAACGTTCAGTTCTTTTAAACAAAGCTGAAGTTCAGCGGGTTGGACAAGCACCTGTCCAGGAATCAAACAGCCTGGATGAAGGCGGTTCTGTGCTCTCCAACGTCCACGTGCTACAAGGACGAGCTCACCTATGGCATCCTCTGCTCGTCTTCCTTCAGCTACTAGGCAGTCTGACTCAGCACGAATCAGCATGCCTTTCGAGCATGGTACACTCGCTCAGTTGAGACAAAAATTCAGCACTCACTCTTTCCAAATGGACTTTGATCTAGATTGGTTTGAACCTGTGTCACAGGTGTAATAACCTTGTAATAAGCATTTATCACAAGTGAATTACAAGAAAAAGCGAAGAGAAAAAGATGTCAGCAAGAGTAAGCCACTGAGACAGTGCTTTGAACTGACTTGCTTTGGGTGACAAATCAAATTTATATGATTTTCCATTTACACCAAATGCAGGCAGTCAACACGTTTGGTGTCAAAATTGTGCTTCTTTAGTTTAGCATTGGAGCTACGAGGCTAACACGGCTAACAAACACTGGAAGTCAATAGTCCGTCAAACCTTTTCCATTAATACATGTCCAAAACGTCTCTGAACCTGCTCAAACTGCATTCCTAATTAAGGTGGTGCAGATGAGTCGATTGCTGCTAACAGAAGGACCAGCAGTTTGGGAAAACTGGAATCACTCCTTTCCCGAGGAAAAGTTTGGTATCTTTCCCTGCAAGACGACCACAGACAGGTCTGTCCATGCCATTTCATTGAGTTTTCTTGCATAGCTTACTGATGTAATTCAAAGCAAATATACGAAGACTTTGGCATGTATTTGTGAAAAGTTTTGGTGACGATTTACTTCCAGTGTTTATTAGCACCCCTGGCCTGGCACGTCTTGGCTGATGGACTGCATTTGGTCTAAGCGTCGTGTCAATTAGATTTTTCAACAAACTACTCCTTTAATTTATACGGAAATGATGTACACGCTTCTTTAAAGTAAATCTAGGATATTGTTTTTTTTTTAATGTCTGTGACATTTCCCCTCAAAGTAGGATTCTGAACACATTTGAATACATTAAAGGTACATTTTTGGCATCATTTCTAGCTTACAAGGGGTGTTGGTTATGTGCAAATTTTTTTTTTTAAAGATTTTTTGAGAGAACTGAGGGAAAGTGCACTTCAAAGGGGGTTGGATGTAGAATAGTGGTCTAGAAAAAGCACATCCTTACAGGTTTACCTAAAAGGTACGGATTTGAAACAGGATCTGATAAGAGTGCAAAATCCATAGTTCTTTCTGATCACCTGCTGTGTGCCAGACAACCAAGGCATGGGGGGTCCTTACACACACACGCGCACACACACACACACACACACACAAAGAAACACACACAAACAAACAAACACACACACATAGTGCTGCATCGTGGCGTCATATCCAGTGTGTATGTATACATAATCTTCCGTAAGGCATTTCTCGCTGCCTGTCCATCTCACGCGGGTCAGCGCGTCACTCCTGCCCAAAGCCCTCCGTCTCCTCGATAGCAAACAGCAGCTTCTCCTTCAGCTGCTCGTAGCTTTTATAGGGTGGCAGATCCAGCCGGTTAAAACTGCAGCAGAGAGAATTGAGAGCGCAGTTAAAGACGCACTTTTTGTCTCCCATGTTACTTTGCAGAACGTACAGGTTCTTGTGTGTAAACTTGCAAACAATATGTAAAATATTTACTATTAGGATGTCAACATTCCTGACCAACCACAAAAGCCAGCATTCACAACTGGCAGCACTGCTACAAACTGGGCGGAATACATTCATTTTCAAGGAGAGCTGGTCTGTTGCCCTATGAAACATAGGCAGGGATTACACTTATAGGCGAGTAATTTCTCTCCAGGATTTTTATATTTAGCGGGAAGGCATCTGATTCGTTCTTAGCGTCAGTGAAACCATGTCCAGCAACGTTCACGGGGTTTGGGTGACGAGTCGAAAAGCCACTGTCGGTATGAACGCAGGGTTATGTCTGCGCTCAGGCTGTGATTTTGTCACTTCTTTGCCTGTGTGTGCTCAACAGCAGGAAAGAACCTGTCCACAGGCGAGAATCAGACACAACCTGCCACTACTGGAGCGGGAAAAGCACCAGGTACAAACATGCCAGTCGATGTGATGGAAGGACAGCCTGTTTTCACACGGAGGAGAAGGTTTCTTTCCAAGAATTCTTTCATTCAGGCTCATGTCTGACTCAGTGGATAAGGCAGGAAATTATTTAACCCCACCCTGTGGCCAGTTTATAAGCAAGGGTGAGAGTGCATGCTGGGGGCTGTAGTGCAGGGCACTGTGAAACAGGCTGTTAATAGAAAAATAATAACTTTAACCTTGCAGGCCAGACAGGACTGTGTCAGAGTGCAGATTTATGTGTAGAACTGAGGTGTAAATGCTATTCCATAGAGTGTTTTTGGGGGAAGGGGGTGGGAGTGCATGCTGGGTGTTGTAGTGCAGGGCCTTCTGAACCAGGCTATTATTGATAGAAAAATAAATAATTTTGCAGGCCAGATAGGACTCTGTGTGTGTGTGTGTGTGTGTGTGTGTGTGTGTGTGAGAGTGTGAGTGTGTGAGAGAGAGAGAGAGAGAGAGAGAGAGAGAGAGAGAGAGAGAGAGAGAGAGAGAGAGAGAGAGAGAGAGAGAGAACACAATATTTGAACAATAATACAGTCTATAGTTCATGTGTCAAACATAAGGTCTGCAGGGCTGATCTGGCATGGATGTGAATGGAAGGCCTGGACTACTGAATACAGACAGTGTTATAGGGTGACTGAATGCACTCACCAGGTGTGGCTCCTGGGCAGCCAGTTCTCCTTCCCGGTTTTCTCAATGCAGAACTTCTGTGGCCCATTGCTCCCTATAAAGACACACAGCTGTAGTCGCTCACCTCAGATAACATGCTGTGTGGACTATGTGCTACACTTTATATGGTATGCTAGATAAACCCAGCTGAACTTCTATTAAGGATGCTGTGCTCATTTTAAGGCTCATGATAAGCCAAATGGTGATTAACAGCAAACTTCACAGGTTATATAGCTTCATTTAACCACTCGCAATAACACATAAAACAGTCACACAATAGCACAAACACAGATATTGTTATTCAAAAAGTCAGATGAATAACAAAAGAAGAAGTAATTGTTCCTTAGTCCGCTCTCCTGTGATAAATAAGACATTTATTGTGCTGTGTCTTACCCATGAGGTCAGCAAAGCCCCCCACAGGCAGACGGCACGTCCCGGTGACGAACTGCAGCAGGCGCATGCGCTTCTCGTTGTCCATCTCCTTGACCAACTGCAGCACAAGAGAAGGAGAAGTTACAGATGGTTGTGTCTGATGAAGGAGTGTTAGATTGCTGGAGTAACATATTATTACACAGCTACTTGTAAAGGGCAAATGTTACACTCTGTCACGGTTTGGATATAATTTGTACCAGGAATGCAGGGATCATGAATTTTTATGGTGGATTTCAATTTCTTTAAAACTAAACTGGCTGAGCTTCCGGTTCTGGCGCGCCATAGAAGGCTGGTGAGAGCTCCGGGTAAACAAGCTGTGAAGCTGTGGGTCCGTCCCCAACTACCATTTCACTCGGTCACTCTGTCAGTATTATTATCATATCATCTCTGCTATGGACACCTTAACACTAAGCCACTTTAAAGAACAACAACACAGTCACTCAAGTCACTTTAAAATGTATACTGTCTATGTCTTGTGTATATTGTATATATATATTTTACTTACTTATTTTCTGTAGAGTGATTACCTGGAGCCTCACCACAAGCATTTCAATGCATAAATGTCCTGACATTTATGACAAATAAACTTGAACTTGCTTCATGAGGCCCAAGGCTCAAACTCATTAGCACAATTCCTGTCCTATCTAATAGCCAAAGTTGCACCATAAATAACATTCCCTGCTCTTTAATGGGTTAAACTTATATTTAATTTTTTTAAATAAAAAAGTCAGATGCCTATTTAGCTAATATGGATCAAAACGTGCTACTGGATATTCAGTACATGCACAATTACATTTACATTTATGGAATTTGGCTGACGCTCTTATCCAGAGCGACGTACAATTTGATTATTTTTACATAGGGAGGCCAAGGCGGTGTTAGGAGTCTTGCCCAAGGACTCTTATTGGTATAGTGTAGGGTGTTTTGCCCAGGTGGGGGTTGAACCTCAGTCTACAGTGTAGAAGGCAGAGGTGTTACCCACTACACTATCCCAACCACAATTACATGTGCAACAACATTTTGACTATTCACTTTTACAAATAAAGATGATTAAGAGGGTTTTCTCGAGCGATGCCACAGAAAAAAAAACACTTAAGCTTCCTAAAAAACGTTTGAACATGACACTGAGACACCTTTATGAGAGATCTGAGACAAAGATAGAGCTTAATATAAATATTGTTAAATCCATTCATGGTGGAGTAAAACATACAGGTCATTGTTAAGCAAAATAGTCCCCGAAGAAACTGGGGGTCATTCGGGATTGTAAATAAAAGGGTTATATTTATGTCAGAGCCATGGTGACCCCTGGTTCCCATCACCACCATGGTAAAGAAATCTGAGTCTGAAAGTTGCTCTATAAATGGACCATTTGACATCACAACACTGAATGATTGCTCTGAAAAATGAAAGTTTTGAAAAAAATGGTGGAATTCCCCTTTAATCTTAGTTACTGTCAGTCAAAATGTTCAGCCAAAAACCGGAAACAGGTGAAATTTCTCGATGCATCTCTATTATTTACTCTGTTATAATTTCTGTTGAGATTTTTGAAGCTAGTTTTGCACTTCAAATGAAACATTAAATGCACTGTTTTATAATGGTGAACTGCTGTTCTGGCCTTTTCAGAACTCTTAATGTGAACTAAACCAGTGCAATACTGGCTTTAAAAAGATGAGAGTGGAAACGTACCTGCCAGAACCAGATAATTTGCTTGCTGGTCCGGGCGTAGTGTCTGTAGATTGTGTTTCTCTGCCAGTCAGCCAGATCAATCTCCTGCATCCCACACAGCAACACCTACAGCAGAACAACACAGAGCCCAGACCAAATGTGTCTGTGTTAACAGAACACTCTGTCAACCTACAGGATGTATGTGCCTGCATTAATCAAACGGCTACACTCAGAATCAGTACCATGGCCAGTAATACCTAATGATGCCATCTGTAAGATGCCCACATTTGTGGATGTGCAGAGTCATTAATCAGTACATAAAATGCTTTACCCATTAACCCACTCATCACAGAGGGGATGCAAAGAGACCATGCAGTTGCAATCTATAGAGAATTACCTCAAGCTCTTTGGCATCAAAGTACTGCAGGTACTGCTGAGGCAGGACCTCGTTGAAGCCCTCAAAGAAGGCCTGCGTTTGCTCCTCCACCCCGCGCAACAGCCGCCACTCAGCAACCAGCCTGTGAGAGAGAGAGAGAGAGAGAGAGAGAGAGAGAGAGAGAGAGAGAGAGAGAGAGAGAGAGAGAGAGAGAGAGAGAGAGAGAGAGAGAGAGAAAGAGAGAGAGAGAGAGAGAGAGATATAACACACATAAGCTAACTAACCAATTAACTAACTAGTAAAATAACTAATTACTCATGTCACTAACTTAATAATCAGACTTAAATGTATAAAATAACCAAGTAACAAATAACCAAGTAACAAATAACCAAGTAACAAATAACCAAGTAACTAACTATATAACGAGACAAAAAAAATGTACAACTACCTAAATGGCCAACTATCTATATAACCAAGTAACAAAGAACAAAAAAAAAAACGAACCAACTAAGTAATTAACTAGCCAAATATCTACATAACCATGTCACTAACTAATTAATCAGGTAGGTAACTAGCTAAATAAGTAACTATATAACAACCTAAAAACTACATAATTTTCTAACAATCAATTCAGTACAGCTAAGTTAAAAAAAACGAAATAAATAAATTACAAAGTACCAAAATAAATAATGAACTTATGAACTAACTAGCTCACTAAAGATCACGTATCTAAACAAGTAAACAATCAAGCAACCAACCAAGGGCAGCTATTGGCGCTTCTTAAAGATGATGCTTCGTATCAATGATACTGTCCCTGACAGTCATAATAATATCAAAATTTATTCAACTATTCATTTACTACTCATTTAAAAGTGTGGATATTCAAATAGGACTAATGCTTAAAATGCCCATCCATAGTTTTCGAGTGTCCCAAGATGTGTGTGTCTAGTCTGAGGGGAAGTAAGAGTGTGTGTCCAGCCTCATACATGAGCCCAGAGTAAGGCTCATGAGATGTGTGTCTACCTGATATATTCCTCCTTGTTCTCCTCTGTCACCTGAATGTTGCCTCCATCTGGTTTCAGGTCATGAGTGGTGATCTCCCCCAGGATGTCCTTATCCACAGAGAAAAACATCTCCAGACCACACTCCTCAATGTTGTTCTCCCTGTGTGGAAACACACAAGCATAAGAAATAGTGGTTGGACCTAATGTGGGGTGATTAACTGGTCACAGACCAAAGCAGTGAAACTTACTTGATCCAGATGAGAGAGTTGTAGAACTCTGGGTCGATGGACTCCAGGTCTTTAAGGGCCAAAGGTTTGTTGAGGATGCGCTTATAGAAAGGCAGTGAGAAGCCAGTGTCAATGAACTTCCCATGGAACAAGGCCTGAGGGAACCACAAGAGAAACACAAATGACCAAACAATGTTTGGGAACAATGGAAAATTCAACTGAAAGTGTTATCTGGAATTGAATAAGGTTTACATGGAGAGGTGGGGTGATGTCATTTAATCAGAGGACGTCTATTACGTTTAAGACTGATTTACATGGAGTGAGAAACCTCAGTATAAATTAGAGCGGAGTGGCTAGTTAATTCATTTAATCGTTGTTAGAACAAAAAATGACTGCTCACCAGTAAGAAACATGTCCAAACGTTTCATTTTATTGACATTTTGTTCACCCTAACCATCTACATAACTGTCTTAACTGAATGGGGTGCCATCAGCACTGTGATTAGCTTGAGAACTGACAAACAAAAAGTCAACACTGCTGCATTTTCTGCCATTTTGCATGTTATCACATTCAGAATTGTATACTAGAGGTAAAATGATGCATATCAGCTTCAACGGGCCACAGAGAATAGAAGAAAATGTTTCTGCAAGTGTCTCCAAACTTTAAAAGTCCACTTAACATTTATGTGGTTTTATGTATCAAAAACAGCTGTAATACATTTTTCCATTTTACAACTTCTCATTATCCCTTAGAGCTAAACAAGCTGTGCCATTACTGTGCTTGTTCTGATTGACTGTTCTGCACTGTACCTCTTTCTAAAAGAAATGAGCGTGGAGTTAAACTGCTGTAAGCTGATACATGTAAACGCACTGGTTTTTGGGAACATCACAAAAAATTCAGAGAATCTGGAGAAATCTCTGCAAGTAAGCAGCAAGGCAGAAAACCAACATTGAATGCCCGTGACCTTCGATCCCTCAGACGGCACTGCATTAAAAACCCACATCATTCTGTAACGGATATTACCACATGGGCTCAGGACACTTCAGAAAACCACTGTCAGTGAACTCAGTTCGTCGCTCCATCTACAAGTGCAAGTTAAAACTCTGCCATGCAAAGCGAAGCCACATATCAACACCACCCAGAAACACCGCCGGCTTCTCTGGGCCCGAGCTCATCTGAGATGGACTGACGCAAAGTGGAAAAGTGTCCTGTGGTCTGACGCGTCCACATTTCACACTGTTTTTGGAAATCATGGACGTCGTGTCCTCTGGGCCAAAGAGGAAAAGGACTGTCCGGATTGTTTTCAGCACAAAGTTCAAAAGCCAGCATCTCTGATGGTGTGGGGGGTGTTAGTGCCCATGGCATGGGTAACTGGCACATCTGTGAAGGCACCATTAATGCTGAAAGGTACATACAGGTTTTGGAGCAACATCTGCTGCCATCCAAACAGCGTCTTTTTCAGGGACGTCCTGCTTATTTCAGCAAGACAACGCCAAGCCACATTCTGCACGTGTTACAACAGCGTGGCTTCATAGTAAAAGAGTGCAGGTACTAGACTGGCCTGCCTGCAGTCCAGACCCGTCTCCCATTGAAAATGTGTGGCGCATTATGAAGCGCAAAATACAACAATGGAGACCCCGGACTGCTGAGCAACTGAAGTTGTACATCAAGCAAGAATGGGAAAGAATTCCACCTACAGAGCTTCAACAATCAGTGTCCTCAGTTCCCAAACACTTATTGAGTGTTGTTAAAGGAAAGGTGATGTAACACAGTGGTAAACACGCCCCTGTCCCAACTTCTTTGGAACGTGTTGCAGGCATCAAATTCAAAATGAGTGAATATTTGCAGAAAACAATAAAGTTTATCTGTTTGAACATTAAATATCTTGTCTTTGTAGTGTATTCAATTGAATATATGCTGAAAAGGATTTGCAAATCATCGTTTTCTGTTTTCATTTATGTTTTACACAACATCCCCACTTCACTGGAATTGGGTTTATATATATATACATACACACACACACACACACACACACACAAACCCTCAAGGTGAACCCAATTTACCATAGCAATGAAGCGGCCGATGAATTTGAAGTATTTGAGATGGTCTGGGTTGATGTACGAGGCTGGATTGATCTGCAGGCAGTAGTTATCCTTTCCCGCATACTCAAACAGGCAGTACATGGGATTTAGCACCTCATGGGACAGCAGAAAGAACCACTCCCTAAAAGAAAGATATGTTCAGTTACACAAGTCATCCAGAGGTTGGCGCCACATCTCCAAAAGTCAAAAGTGGTAGAGCAAAGTTAAGAACGTATTAGTTCTTTAAAAATAATCAAGGAAATAAAATAGCACGCTGATGAACCAGCAGCTGACCAACAGTTTCACATCCCCGAAGAACAAAATCAAGCTTAGTGAGGCAACAGTAAGAAACACTGCAACTGACATGTAGTAAGTTTCACAAAGCGATCCAACACAAACTACACCGGCCACTTCATTAGGTACACCTTGCTAGTTCTTTGCCTTCAGAACTGCCTTAATTCTTCGTGGCAGACTTTCAACAGGGTGTTGGAAACGTTCCTCAGAGATTCTGGTTGGTTATTTGAGTTCCTGTTGTCTTTCTATCATCTGGAACCAGTCAGCCAATTCTCCTCTGACCTCTCACATCAACAAGGCATTTTCGTCCACACAACTGACCGGTCACTGGATATTTCCTCTTTTTCGGACCGTTCTCTGTAAACCCTGGAGATGGTTGTGTGTGAAAATCCCAGCAGATCAGCAGTTTCTGAAATACTCAGACCAGCCCATCTGGCACCAACAACCACGCCACGTTCAAAGCCCCTTAAATCCCCTTTCTTCCCCGTTCTGATGCTCGGTCTGCACTTCAGCAAGTTGTCTTGACCACCTCTACACGCCTAAATGCACTGAGTTGCAGTCAAGTGATTGTTAATACAAATAGCTAATCAGCCAAACAACTGAACAGGTACCTAATAAAGTGGCCGGTGAGTGTATATGACCAAATACATTAGTTGCTGCATCTCTCACTAAGCACAAAATTGCACAGGCTTTATTGTTTGGAAAATATCTCATCCCCCAACCTAAATGTCAATTTTAAAGGGCAATTCCACCGATTTTTCTTCATAATCCATATTTCAGTGTTACAGCTAAAAACTACTCAAAATGAGTTAGCATTTAAAAATACATCCATTATGGATCTAAAAGAGGTGACTCAACTGCATTGATTATGAATTTTTATGTTAATTTTTTCCCAATATGTTTTTTGTAAACAAACAGTAGTTGTGCTTTAAAATGTGTGTTCTCTGTAGAGAATGTATTAACTTATTTTCACTTAGAAAATCAACAAAACATGTCTTCTGACCAGGGTGTCTAGATTAAATGTTTAGGTCAAGACTAACTGATACTCTATGCAAAATGCCAGACTGAATTTATGACTGCGGCTGACATATTTAATCTGTTCAGATCTTGAAAGTAATGTTTGATGGAGATTTTTGATTGAGATCTTGCCTTGCTACGCCGCCGTAGTCTAGTCCCTCCTCCCCAGGGAAGATGATCCACAGCCTGCGGCGAAGGTCTTGGCCACTAAAGCTCATTATCTGGACAAAGAAATGTAAAGATGCACAATTTCTGTTAAGCAATATAGCCACACATGAAGGCCCTATAAACTCATAATAAAGTAGTTCATGGTGGAAATTACAAACAGCTGAGGAGTACATAAGAAACAAAAGAAAAAAGCAAAACAAACAAAAACAAAATTCAAGAAGCCTCTATAACTAGGCGACAAAACAGAATACCCGTTAAATTTGTTTATGTTCAATTATCCAGGTTTTCAGTTTCTGTTACATGTTTTTTTAACCAGATCACACATTTAAACAAAAGGCTGGTATACATCTACTGAAGGTGGGTGAACACGTTCTAAATCAGGTTCAAAAAAGGACCTGTTTTCTTTGAGTTTAGACCAGAGAATCTACAGCCCTGTTTCCAAAAAAGTTGGGACGCTGTGCAGAATGTAAATGAAAATAGGAGGCAATGTTAAGCAAACCATGCTAACCATATTTTTTAAAGGAACATACTACAAAGACAACATATCAAATGTTGAAACTGAGAAATTTTATTGTTTTTTTTGGAAAATATTTGCCCATTTTGGATTTGATGGCAAAAAAACTTTCCAAAAAATTGGGACGGGGGCCTGTTTACCGCTGTGTTACATCACCTCTTCTTTTAATAACACTCTGTGCGTGTTTGGGAACTGAGGAGACACTGCTGTAGTTTTTACAGTGAAATGTTTTCCTGGTCTTGTTTAATAGAGGATTTCACCTACTCAACAGTTCAGGGTCTCCTTTAATAACGCACCAAATGTTTTCAGTGGTGACCGGTCTGGACTGCAGGCAGGTCAGTTTAGCACCCGGATGCTTTTAATACAGAGCCCTGGTGTTGTAATACATGCAGAATGTGGTTCGTCATTGTCTTGCTGAATTAATCAAGGCCTTCCCTGAAAAAGACGTTGTCTGAATGGCCGCATATGTTGCTAAAACATGTATATATCGTTCAGCATTAATGGTGCACTAATGCTCCCCTAAACCATCATGAATACTGGCTTTTGAACTGTGCACTGATTACAAACTCAGTGGTCTTTAGCACAGATGTTGTTTTTGAATTGTTGCACTATTTGATCGTGCAGTCTTTCAGAGAGGGGTGAACCGCTCCTCCTCTTTACTTCTGAAAGACACAGTATCTGTGAGATGCTCTTTTATGCCCAATCATTTTACCTGTTGCCAATCAACAACCAAGTGTTTATTATTATTATTTTTTTTAAAGCATTGCACAACTTTACCAGCCTTTTGTTGCCCACTTCCCAACTTTTTTTAAATGTGTTTGGCATCAAATTCAAAATGGGCAAATATTTTTCAAAAAACAATTACATTTCTCAGTTTGATGTTTGTTGTCTTTGTGGTATTCTCAATTAAATAAAGAGTTTAAATGATTTGTACATTATTGCATTTTGTTTTTACTCACATTTCACAGAGCGTCACAGCCTTTTTTGGAAATGGGGTTGTAGTTTAAAAAGCAGTCTGATGAGATGAATGCTTTGTGGTTTGAGCTCACCTGCTGGAAGGAGTCTTCGAACAGTGTTTTACGGCTCACTGTGATCTTGATGTGCTGTGGCAAGGCTAATTGCTACAACAGAAGAGAAAAAAAATTTTATGCTTTAATGTTGTTTTTAGGTAAGATAAGAAAAGCAATAAAGATTGTTGGCCTTCAAATTCAATATAAAATGTAAACAGAACATAGCAATGCATTTTTTTCTGTATTGAGACACATTTCAGAGTGAAACACAGTATCTCTGTACTAGCTAAGCATTTTTTCTCAATAACAGGTGGTGGAGGTGGAACATGAGTTTATTGTTTAATATTATTTTTTCCCACCCACTGGTGCACAGCGAGTAATAAAATCTCAGATGTTTCAGAGGCAGGAAAACATCACTGAAGTTTGATGAAAAATGTTTAAAATAGCCTTAAAGTGTTTCTGTGATGTCACTAAGAACCAGCCTACAGCACTTTAGCTCTGCCCATTCATACTAAAGTTATAGGGAGTGTTTCAAGCCAAGCTTTTTCAATAAGGAACACCAGACAGCCAATCAGAACAGAGTTCGTTTACCTAAATCACTCTAAAAAAGACACAGCAACAAGACCAACTGATAAAGAGAGGTTGGACATGTATAAATTAATTATGATCCTTTTTAGTTTTTGTATATAAAACCACAATGTCACAAGCGGAACTTGTGTGGGAAAAAATCTAAGAACCATGTGAGATATGGGCCCTTTAAATAGGATGGTATGATGAATTGTACCTGCTCTGAGAGTTTTGATTTCAGGTCGACTTCAAATGCATTGTAGAGTACCAGGGGAAAAAAAGAGGAAATTATAACAACTATCACACTTTTTTCACAGATTACATACCTGACACCAGAATCTGAAGTAATGTACTTTGGCTTTGAAGTCTCGCACATATGTAATCTGAGGGCCGTTTTCTCTGAGTAAAGAAAAGGAAGAAAAAATAAATAATTAAGTACACTCCCAGACCAAAAAAACCCCCAAACAAACAGAAAAAAGAGAGGCAAAAAGGCAAAACATTAAGCATTTAATGGTCCCAACGACAAGTTCTTGGTCAATAAATTAAACAAATAGACAAAATAAGTATGTGAGAGCTTTTCCCTTTGATATCTTTAAATGTTGAAGTGTTGTGTGTAAACTTACAGACAGCCTTTTACAGAAAGAAGAGTCAAGACTGTTCCACACAGCACTGACTTCTTCAAACATTTGAAAAACGTTGCCTAGTTTGTGTTTAATGTGAGCTGAAATGAATTTTCTCTATAGGGTTTAAATCTGTACTCTGACCAGGCCAAAACCATCAGTAAAAACCCTCAAGTGTTTTAGGCTTGACAGCCTGTTTCCAGTTTCCGTGAAACTGCAGATTAATTTTAATCTTTAAGTGCACGGTGAGTGGCTGAAACACAAATGTGAGCGCACCAATTCCCTGTATTGACTTATAAAGAAACTAAGGCAAACATCTCTGCTCCTCTAAAAACCCCAAGAAACAGGTTCTTCTTGTTATGCAAATGACGACACGAGAGAAGCAGTATCTGTTTAATGGAATTGCGTTCACTGTACATAGTCATAATCTGAGTCAACGGAAAGTAATAACTGAGGACAATGTCTGCAAGACCTTGGGCCAAACACATTCCAGGCGGAACGTAAGGGTGAATCAGCTGAAGTGGTAATTAACTCAGAGCAGCAGAGTAAACAGATCATTTCTGAGAACATTCCCAATACTGAAACTTTGAGTGTCGACGGGCACCTATTCTTTAAAAACGAACAAGCTTTAAAGTGAACTATTTTTAATTTAAGCACTTCACTTAAGATATTCAGAATAAAAGGGTACCATCAATATGAAACTACTCACTCTGTTAAACCCACAGGAAGGACTACACAAGAGTATGAGAGAGTCATATTTTCAGAATAATGTGTTTTAGGTCTTTTGATTTTTGTGATATGAACAAATACATGCCTGTCATTTTTTGTTCATTTGTAATTAATATAATTATAAAGTACGGGTTTTTAGAAATACTCTAATTGTTAAGTTTTCATTGGAAATGAAAGGGTTACATTTCTGAAATGCCCAATGTCATACCAGTCTTTTGGATATTGTTCTCTGTGGTATTTAGGTACATACAGTCAAGTGAGTGTCATGAAAAATGTCCTTGAATCCAAATTAATAAAAGTTTTGTAAAAATCATTAGCTTGGAAATTATTCAAAATAGGCCTATAGGTAGTTAACAGAGACAGGCAGACCGATTCTTCAGAAGAGCAGGCCTAGCACTTCCATATATGGAATGGAGTCAATCTCCACGCCAGACACAAGCAGGGTATTGTATGAAAAGAAGCCTTTGTGGTAAGAAAACACCTGGAAGGTCAGGGAGAGTGGGAAAACACTGTTTGTACAGTAGGAGCTAAATGGGAATAGGAAGGCTAGCTGATAAGGGGGGGTAAGAACTGGTCTTTGAGCCAAATTAATAAGGAAGTGTTACAAACAACGGACACAGGGAGGCCTGATAAAACCATGCCGAGAAAATTAATAAAAAAAAACCATCTGAAGTTGGATGAGAAATAAGGGTTACCAAACATCTCAGGAAAATTAGACGTATTGGGAATCAAACTTGGGACCAAGGACATTTAAAAAAAAAAAAAAAAAAAGAAAGAAAAAAGGAGGGGCGATGAAATCACCCCAGGGAGGGGTGATAAACTCACCCAGGAGGTATATAAAGTGAAATCTGTTTGTATTGTCTTTACACTTTGGCTGTCCAGGAGCCATCTTGTCACTTGGACCTTAATAAATGAAGAGGGCCTTTTCCTTTCTTCAAAAACTGAACCTGCGGCTGAAGTTTGGTTTTTCATTTTTCTTTGACTTTTTACAAGAACGTTTTTTCAATCTTTTGATTCGGCACCCTTTTTTCACATTAGAGAACAGACTAGATTAAAATGAAAACATCAACTTAATAATTAATAAGTAACATTTTTCCACATCATGTGGGACTTTGGAGTGGAGGACGGGGTGCTCTTAGTCCCGACATGAACTCTCGGACTGGTTAGGACTTTAGGAGAAGAACTGAAGGTCTTACACGTTAGAATGAACAACAACACTAGGTCTAACATCGTAATCAGCCAATTATGCTTTGATTTTCAACGCGAGGGAGAAATGTTAGAGAAAAATGCTTTTTTGGGGCTTCTGAAAGTTCTAGATAGATCACTAGTCTAACCAGCTTTCTGTCAGATGTTAGAAGTGGAAAACAGCGGCAGCAGCTCTATAACTCTTTACCTACACAATCACTGTAAAACTGATAAATACAAGGTAAAACATACGTTAATATCTGTGATATAAGCTTCAAGTAAAATACAGAATGTCTTTTACAAGCTCCAAATGTCATTTCGCATATTACTACAATCCTTGCAGAAACTAGCATTACTATAGAGATGTATTTATAATTATGGCCCACATTAAAGGCCTAGCAATAGTGCTGGATTAGTGCCATGCCTATTATATATAATTCCAAACATGAGTAAACATCCTGAAATTTAGAATGAGAACTAAAGAAACTACACAACATCACTGACCTCATTTCTCTGGAATGCTAATTTTATATGAGGGAAGAAAAAAAAAACCTCAACTTCTGATGGAAACTTTTGTTAGACATCCATACAGTTTCAAACACGCTATTTAATGCGCATATATGCATAATTGAGGCTCACAGTGAGGATTTGCCTGTTCGCGGGTCAATGTAGGTGGTGGTTCTTCTGTTGTGATCCACAAAGTACGGGATTCCGTCCACAGTGAACCTCATCTCCCAGCCCTCCGGCAACGGCTTCTCGTTCAGCAGACTGCAGGGCGGCGACAGAGAGCGATGTTTAGGTATTAAATTTCTCAAATTTTAGTATCATTCAAGATCACTTTTTAATGGTTAATGGTTATAATGTCAAGCAGTGAAATGTTTCTACAGTACAAAATATGACATAAATGGACATAAACGAAATGCCCAAAATATAAATGTCTGACCCTTGAGTGCGAGGGTCCTCCCACTGTGTGGAGCGAGTAGGGTGGTGCACAAAATATACTCTGCCATTGGCGTCTGTTCTCTTCTCTGAGAAATTAGGCAAGAAAAGAGAGCGCGAGAACAGAGAACGGGTAACGGAAAAGACAGAAAACAAGAAACAGTCAGTGTGTAATTCACCCATAAAAGTCCTACCCTCTTATGAAATAGTCACACTGCTGCTTTCAAATGTAAGGCACACTTTAATCACTGATCAACTGTAATGACATTCATAATATTATTTTATAAAATGTTTGACAAATTGTTTATGATGACATTTTTAGCACTAAACTAACGGTTATCTCTTTGTGTGGAGAAAGCCTGCAAAAGACCTCCAACCAGACTGCACTAAGTGTACTATAAAGCACAGAGGTGTGCGGGTGGTTTATCTTACAAATAATGAATTCTAAATTCTATATATCTGCAAATAAACTGCTCAAATTATAATAATCGGAATCACCGGCACCAGAAAAAAAAGGATAGTCTGCTTAAAATATGGGCCACTTTGACATTTTCCTTCCAAACATAGTGAACTTAATGTTTTGAAGATTGGCACAAATGTCCAAATACTTTTGGAACCACTGTATGTGCTTTAAGTTACAAGCCATACCTACAATTTACACCTAACACTAAGAAAAAGATTGAATTTTGTTTCATTTATACCCCATCCAAGCGGCAGTGGGCCCAGTGGGTCAAACTCCTTATTCTGAACAGCAGCTGCAGCGGCCTGATCCTGTAACATCGACACAAACCAAAACATTCAGAGTACATAATTTATCTAATGCAGTTCTACTTTTGTGGACAAAGTTTCTCACGTATGGACTAAAACACAATAGTAGCGTAGAGAAACGTGTTAAGAAGTGTTCGCATAACCATGAAACATAAGTGCTGCCTGCCGCAAGACTGAACCACTTCAGCAGTCAAGGAGTTAAATCACCCGTCAGAGGAAGGTAAATAAATTTCCCAAACAGTGTGCGCTCCCTCGATGTTTTAACTAGGGACGCACCATAATGTCACTCACCGGCAGACGGAGGAAAAATGAGGGAAATGCTTGACCGGAAAATACGAAGTTTGAACAGGCATAAATAGGCATTTTTTAAATAAACTTCAATAAATTTTTGCAATAAACAGAAATTTCTCATTTCCGAATGTTTGAAAATCCTACTGAGCTTCAATACAAATGCACCATGCATGCACTGTGTTTGCAGCAGTGATTTTCCAACGGCAGAGGTGCTCTGGAAACCAGCAACAGATGCCTGTCAAAAAGAGTTTGTTTGTTTTCATATTTATACAATTCATCCAAATCATCGGGGAAGCTGTACCGACAATGCGGAGAACATTCATGTTACAGAACGTCGCACTTTGGGAAAACAACAGCAGGGACAGTGCAGAATTTACTCTAGAGTGATCTAACAGCGAACACAAGCCCGATACCAATTCACTGTTGTCCATGATATCAGAAACAATACTTTAGCATGTGAGGTGGTGCGAGTGGCAGTTCTCACCCCTAAGAGGAAGCGGCGGTTGAACTGGTGCATGGCCCCCTCCAGCTGACTGCGCTGGTGCTGCCACTGCTCGTAGTTACGCACTGTCTCCATGGTGGGCCGCTGCCACGTGGTGGTTCTGGTGATGTGATCCACGAAATAAACACGACTCGAAGGGTCCACTCTCCGCTCCCACCTACAACCAGGCAGAAAATGGGAGCGTTACAGGAGCGACACTACTATGCCGATAAAACAGGGAGGTGGTGATTTAACTAACTACCTTCATTTTGGAATGAATTAGTAGAATCTGCAAATTAACTGTAATTATAATAATATTCAGGGAAGCAGGTGCTCATTTTGCCAAATTGACATTCTCAGGCTATTTTTAATGGTAAAATTAGAACAAAAACATAACTACTTCTGTTACTACTGCTCAAAAAGGGTTCTATACACTGATCAGGCATAACATGATGACGTTTCTACGCTTTGTCCATCTTATTAGCTCCACTTACTGTATAGGAGCACTTTGTAGTTCTACAGTTACAGACTGTAGTCCATCTGTTTCTCTGATACTTTGTTATTCTGTTCTTCAGTGGTCAGGACCCCCATGGACCCTCACAGAGCAGGTACTATTTGGGTGGTGGATCATTCTCAGCACTACAATAACACTGATGTGGTGGTGGTGTGTTAGTGTGTGTCGCACTGGTCGCAGTGGATCAGTCACAGCAGTGCTGCTGGAGTTTAAATACCTCAGTGTCACTACTGGACTGAGAATGGTCCACCTACCAAAAATATCCAGCCGACAGGGTCCTGTGGGCAGCGTCCTGTGACCACTGATGAAGGACTAGAGGATGACCAACACAAACTGTGCAGCTGCAGATGAGCTGTCGTCTCTGACTTTACATCTACAAGGTGGACTGACAAGGAAGGAGTGTCTAATAGAGTGGACAGTGAGTGTTTAAAAAAAGTGTTTAAAAACTCCAGCAGCACTGCTGTGTCTGATCCACTCATACCAGCACAACACACACTAACACATCGCCACCACAAGTGCTATTGTAGGGCTGAGAATGATCCACCACCCAAATAGTACATTGACAGTTGACTGTGGAATATTTAGTAGTGAGGAAATTTCACGACTGGACTTGCGCAGGTGGCGTCCGATCATGGTACCACACTGGAATTCACTGAGCTCCTGAGAGCGACCCATTCTTTCACTAATGTCTGTAGAAGCAGTCTGCAGGCCTAGGGGCTCAGTTTTATACACCTGTGGCCATGGAAGTGATTGGAACACCTGAATCCAGTGATTTGGATGGGTGAGTGAATACTTTTGGCAATATAGCATACATTAGAAAAATAGCAATGTCCAGATCAGTGCATCGCTATAAAATTGCCTCATGGTCAAATTACGAGTTCAAGTTGTACTATTTTATAAAGAACCCTTATTAAACTGAAAAGACCTATCTATCTGAGAAGGATCAGCAGCCTCCAGTTTATAGTGTGCATGTACAGTCTGACCACCACCTCCCAGCTGGACATGGGTAATCAGTAAACATGAGGACTGTGTAGCTTTACCCTGGAGGCAAAGGCTCTGGTCTCTCCCATGTTGTCCGCTTCTCCACATGATCCACAAAATACAAACGGCCACTCTGGTCCACTCGCTGCTCCCACCTACAGCCAACAGTGTCCCATCAGTTAGTGTGATCCAGACAGCCATTAACCACCAACCGCAGCCCTTCATTAACTCTGTCTGCATGTCCAGTTCCAGTCACAGACACAATGCAGTACTTTAACACACTGATCTCTTCAGTTAAACCCCTTCATTACCTCAATCAGATCTGCTAGAAGGGCTGAACACTCGGTGTCCCTCCAATCTGAGAGTGAAGCTGTTATTATTGAGGTTATTGCTGTCCAGCATGCAGATACATGTTTACACACACACACACACACACACACACACACACACACACACACACACACACACACACACACACACACACACACTTGTCCTGCGCTGGTGAGTGTATTGAAATGCATAAAAGGAGATTTCAAAGACCAAATGAACCAGAATGTTATAAAGGCTTAAAAAGTATAAAGTTATGAACAGTTGCAGCACCAACTCAGAGCTAAGATTAGCTGGAGTCTGTTGGTTCAGTGCACCCTGGCCTTCAAATTATTCTTGCCTTTTCATTCTTTACCCATCATCTTTACTTCTTTTTTTTTTTTTTTTTTTTTTTTAACAAAAATAACAATATAGCAAAGAGTACTAACCTTCCTACACAGGCAACTTTTCTAAATAATTGAGCCAGTCATAAAGTCCTGAGAGCACAACATTTTCCCAAACAACCTCAAGGAAATTAAAACTGGTTTCTTATGCGTTGTGTCAGTAAATAAGGGTGGGGTTTGAAAGTAGGGAGGTAGCTGACATTGCATCTTGTGTTAAGTGAAGTGACCACTCCTAAACAGAGCTGCATATGGAAATAATTACTGATGAATAAAAACCTAATTTAAACAGGTGTTTATTTGCAAATCACTAAATGAACTGAACAATCAGGTATGGATCAATATGTAATAAACAAATACTAAACCTTTAATTTATGTTTTTTTGTGTGTTCAAAATCATTTTTAATGCTTTATTGGATGATTTTATTTTAAATGGCTTTAACACGCATTATTCAAACAGCAATTTATACCACCCATGTCTCCCTGTGTGTGTGTGTGTCTGCACGCGCGCACGCTTGTGTACGTGGGGGTTACCCTGGCGGCAGCGGGCCTGTGGCGATGGGCATCCTGCTGGGTGCGGGCGTGACTGTGAGTGCTGGCTGCGTGGGCTGTTCGTGGTTGACCGCTGGGGTAGAGTCGACAGCCGCTGCTGTAGGGGCATTAGTGTTTCGCACTGGTGTGTCTGCATGCGCCGAGTCACAGCCATCAGGCACTGAACCGTTAGTGCATGCTGGAGGCAGAAAGGCCAAAAATAAACTCATAATTATGTTCATGGAAACCACAGAAATTTAGCAACTTCTGAAAATCCAGCCGATTCCTGTTAATGCAGGACAGAGACAGTGTCTTTGATATTACATCTAAAAGTATTCATTGACACCAGAGAACACTAATTCTGCACACTCTTATTTCTGTCTGTTCTGGGTCTTTTGAAGATTTTCAATAAATGCTTTAGATTTATCTATTTTGCAGAGAAATAATCAAAACTGTATAGTTTAAAATCACACTTCATCTCATAACTACAAGCTGCATAATAACTTCACAATGGCTGCTGAATAATTCATAGCAGGTAGAGAATAATTCATAATATTTACTACACATTTCATAGTAGTTGCCAATAATTTACAGTGGTTCTTGAATAATTCATAGTAGTTACTGAATAATTCATAATAGTTACTGAGTATTCAGTTTTCGCTGTATCATACTAGAGTAGTTGCTAATTCTTTAAAGTAGTAACTAAAACTTTTAATTTCTAATAATAATACTGAACACTTTATACTAATTACTGATTAATATGTAGCTGTGTGATATGCCTCATTACTGAAAACCCAATACAAGACTAGAGGTTAAGTAAAAACATTAAAATAATCATCATCAGACCTGGCATTGAGACTGGTCTGCGTGGAGTAGGCGGTGGGGGTCTAGAGGGTCTGGGAGGTCTCAGGGGTCGTGACCCCCTCACTGGCGCTGAGGGAGACCCTGTTCCATTCACAGCTCGTCCGTTAGGGGTAGAGAGTCGCTCCTGAGCATCCGTCACTGTCGGGGAACCTTCTCTACTCCTCCTGGGAGACACACATACACAATACTGAGCCAGTGCTTTCACTCCAATCAAGCTTATCTTTGTGATGATGCGGCTTATAGTGTGTCACCACAACCACAGCTCCAACTACCTCATACTGATTTCCTCATTATTTTGTAAGTCTCCGTTTGACAGGCCTAAAACAGAAGAAACCAAACAAAAGCATTAATCACAAATCTCAGATGTCTCTGATTAGATAGGGAAAGATCACAATCAGCTTGAGGAAAAATATAAACAAAGAAAATGAGAAAGTAATTGAAAATGAGAGAAAGAAAAAGAGAGAGTGGGAGAGAGTGAAAGACATCAGTGAGAGCGAGAGAGACAGAACGAGCTGGAGAGAGAGTCTCACTCTGATTATTGGCTTCAGCGGAGGCGAACATGTCCGGGTCGACCTGCATGCCATCCAGACGCACACTCAGGTCCCCCACCACGTCTGTCTGGTCTCTGTCTGTACACAGCGGCAGCGTCTGCTGCACATCACACACTGCAGAGAACACAACGAGAGAGAAAACACAGCATCCACGTTACAACACAAACGCACTGAAGGAGAAAATCTGAAACCACTGTTTTCAACGGTGACACTTGATGACACCCCGCACTGCTCAATTTCTCTGAGCACCACAGTGTGTCACTCAGCATTCACTTGCATAAACACAAAATTTGTCAGAGTAATGTATGTTAGAAATTGAGCGATAATTCTTCTGAACTCAGGGGCGATCACCAGGCCCTCTCTGAAGCCAAAACGCAAACAGTCTGCAGTAATAAAACAGGTTGGAACGTGTTCAAACAGCACTTATTGCGCTCTCAGCTGATCACGGAAATGAGGTAGAACAGGTATCACCAGCTGGCAGAAATGTGACAAAAACCACGTGTGTACCACATGTGCAGTAAACATGGAGGCCATTTTCCTTAGCAAGTAAAGCCATTTGGTTAAAAGCCTTAGCAAACGCAGAGATGCCTTATCACCTTATCATCATGATCACTGACTGCAATGAAGCCACAGAGAATCACCTAAACAGAGCTGCATATTACAGACTACAGGGATCAGTTTTTGCCTTTTAAAACCTTGTTTTATGTCAGGTGGAACTACCGATAAAGTTTGCCTTAGTTTTATTGTTATTATTCAGCATTGGCCGCATATAAGCTATACTTGGTTGGCCCCCTTAAGTACACTGATGGCCACCCAAGTTTAGCAAAAGTTTTGTCCCAAATAATTTCAACCCCTTTTAATAAATTTCAAAAAGAAAACGTGGGGCAAATCATCACTCTTTCTCCCTACAATCATTTCCATGACATAAACCTTTAGCCAAGTTTATGAGGTGCGCAGTGGGGTCAGACATTCACTTAACTGAATACCCAATTAAGTTAACAAATGCTATTATGAGCTTTGGATATCCACATATTTATATAACCTCCCCCATGCGACCACAGTGCTCCATCCAGGTTTGCTTCAGACCAATGGGAGACCCTATTATTGTTCGTCGTAGCTCGTCGCTGCATCCATAAATGCTAATTAAAACTCTAAAATGCAAAGATGAAACCATATATAAGGATCCGGAAACGCTGCCACCTTCTCTGGGCCTGAGGTCATTTAAAATGGACTGAGGGGAAGTGGAAAAGTGTCCTGTGGTCAGCATTTGAAACTCTTTTTGGGAAGCATGGAGACTAAAGAACACTCAGCTTGTTATCAGTGCACAGTTCAAAAGCCAGAATTCATGATGGTATAGGCATGCACTGGTGCACATGGCATGGGTGACGTGCTCATCTGGGAAGGCACCATTAATGGTGAACAAATTACACATGTTTTGGCAACATATGCTGCCTTCCAGATGACGTCTTTTTCAAGGAAGGCCTTGATTATTTCAGCAAGAGGATGCCAAATCACATTCTGCACGTAGTACAACAGCATGGCTCTGTATTAAAAGAGTCTGGGCACTAAACTGGGTCCAGACTTGTCACAACTGACCCTATTATTGTTAAAAATCAAACACTGAAAAACAACAGAAATGGAGATATGAGGGTTTTGTTCAGACAGCAGTGTTCTACTTCAAACTACTTGAAACTTAATACTCACTCAAACTACTTATACTTCAATTGCTAAAACCTTAAAACTAAGGTTTTGTCTATAAAAATCACCCAAAAAAAAACAAAACAAAAAAAAAAAAAACACACACAACACAATATTGTTCTGACACCAATATGAAACAACTATCCCTAATCAAAACAGCAAAAATTGTATAATTTTACATTTCTGTCACAGAAATAAAACCCTAAAAGGATTCATTTCACTAAGATACATCAAAGAAATATCAAGCATTTAGAAAATAAAAATAAAAATATTTTATTAAAAAAAATAAAAATTAGGCAAGTAAGCAGATGTGCCCAAACTTTGACTGCTACTGTATACCATTAAACAAGCATCCCCCATCAGGAGTGCAAGCGGGATTTCACGTCTCACTATGGTGTAGTTCCTTTTTAAAATAGATCAGCTAGTCAATCACATTATTTCTTTTCCACAAAGTGGCTGGTGTTGTAATAATCATGCAGCTTCACCAGTGCTTGTTACTAGTGTTAGTGGCCAACGCAAAGCTTTCCAAAACAAGAGAAAACCCACTGAAAGAGGCCATTCATATCCTGATGAGTGTGATATTGCAGGCTGGGGTGGGTGGAGCTGCTCCTAGACAGATCACTACCACCCACACTCACAGCTAAGAGAGCAGAGCCCCAGAGTTACAGTGGAAAACTGTAGAAAACAAGACTCAAGAAAAGGGCATGTAAGTGTAGAACTCAAACGGAGAGTCTAGGAAAGAAAAGAAAAAAAAAAAACTCCTGATGATGATGATGATGATGATGTTGATGTATCTTGAAGCTGGGAGGAACTTTTGAAAAACTGCAAGTGGTTTGCTGTGGATTTCCCAGCCAATACAGTCAAATGACATACTGGATACTGGAGGAAAAAACTATTATCTCAATTCTAACATCAATTCTGCAACAAATCGCCTGAAAAATGACAACAGTTTGTAGCACAACATGTAAATTAGGTCACAAAATTAGGCCAATATTAAAATAAGAAAAGCAAGTAGGCTTCTAATTAATTCGCTATTTTGTAATTTTTTTCCTGGCCAAAATTGGACTGGGTGAGATATTAAATTAGAAGTTAAATATGAATGGAATGAACAGGAATGGTAGTGGCCAATGCAAACAGGAATTTGGCCAAATATCCAAAGAACATTAACATTTGCGGAAGTATACTCCAGTGGCTAGGTAGCTACGAGAGGCAACGAGTCACTGAAGCAAGCTGAAAGCCCAGCTTTGGCTGTGAAAAACAGTGGAAGTGATCTTCTGTAAAACAGGCACTGTGGACACTTTAAAGCTGTGTGTTTCCATACTTTTATCACAGTTAATGAGTTTTTAAGGCTCAAGCTATGTCGCTCTCTGGTATTCAGTCAGGTACTACAGAGCCTCTAGTTTGTGTGGGGGTGGGGCTTTGGAAATCAGCTGCTCATAAAAAAAAAAGCCTTATTTCTGATTAGAGGGATCAGCTGGTGTCAGCATTTTCTAACACAGGCCTGTTCAACTGAAATTCAACCATGAAAAGACACAAAAATGTCTAAATACAACAACCAGCATAGCTTTACTGAGCAGTCAATAGTACATTTATACAGTACCCTATAGCTAAAAGCACAAGGATACTGATCCTACATACACACATACGTAAACCTTGTATTTCCAAATTGGTAACTTTACAGGAGACGGAAAAAACCTACTTTACTTTTAATGTAAGTCAAAGGAACCAGAATTTTTTCCAAAGACATTTTGGCCCATTGAAACTTTCACACAATCTAAGGGGCAACATGTAGTTTCAAATTATGTGAAAAACTGAGAAACAACAAAAAAGGAGATTTTGTTCCAACAGCAACGAGATATATATTTGTATGCATCGGTCAATACTTAAGGTTTCAGTATCGGCATTGGAGGATAATATCTTTTAACTTAAAGTCATTTCAGAGGACTGAAATACAACAAGAAAGATGTGGAACTACAGCAACAAAGGAGGGAGGGACTCGGTACACATTGGCATTGACATCTTAATTCTATTTACGATTGCAAACACTGTAACCATGCTGTTCTAAAAGGTCTGAGTACCTGAACCTGGCCTCGGCCCAGGCAGCGACATCGTCCGACTCGCGGTGATTTACTGGATCAGCAGCAGAGTGAAGGTGCTCTTTGTAACAGTATCAGTTTCCCCATAGAAACAGCCCAGCAGCAACAATAATAAATAAAACACTGGCTTCCACGTCACAGATGTCAGACGGCAAGTTCTTAACCGATCTCTTAAAACTGTTTTGAGAAACGACGAAACATGCGCACATGCTGACCAAGCACAGTGGGAAACACCAGGCAGAGGACAAGAATAAACAAACACACAATTCCCAGGACGTCGAAAACAAACACATGAACAAACAATGAGCCATTCAGTGGCTAAAACACTCGCTCTCTCACACACACACACACACACACACACACACACACACACACACACACACACACACACAGTTTTCAGATGAGTTTAGAGTGTAAAGGAGGAACTGAGACCCCTCAGTTTCTTTCTTTGTGATACCCACAAATGGGTTTAGACAAAAATAACAAATGTGCACTCGCCATTTAGCCTACAAAGCCAAAGAACCTTACAGCCAAAACGAGTCTGTGGCCAGAATTACAGAATGTGTTCATACAGTCAAACACACCTTATCAAATGACATGCTCTGTTGATTTAAGTGAAAATAAGTTAGCACATCCTCAACAGGGAACACACTTAAATATGACATTTTTCTGCCCATTTTAATGCACAACGTCCATTTAGTTTAACATACTGAAAAAAAAAAAAACATACAATATAAAACTTCTGAACATCATTCAGTTTCCTCCAATATGTTAGATGCAGCAAACAAATGTATTATTTGTGCACAATGTCATTCATAAAATCAACAACAACAAAAAAGTCATTTTACCACTTCATTCATACAACCGCACATTGTATTTACAAGTAATGAGCAATAATGCTTCAGTACCAAAACAAATTTTACAACCAATGACATATTTCCCTGGTTAATGCTGGTCATTATAAGCCCTGTTGATTAAATTCAATGGGGACCTGGAGGAAGCTCCTTTCACAGCGCTGCTCGATAATTTTATTTTCATCTGTATTGATCATGTCTTTGTTTTTGTCCCTCCTCCACTGAGAAAACGACAGGCCAGAGTCTACATTTACTTGGCGTAGGTGGTAGGACTTTCCCCCCTGCTCTACACTAGATCATGAGTCGTAGAAAAAAAAAGCCCATCACAGAAGTGAGATCCCACAGATCCATAAAAGGGGTGATTATAATTGCAGCTTCAGGTGTGAAGTAGTACTGTTGTGCAATGTTGAGAATGGAGCATGATGACATGACCACATGTGGGGCAAAAACCTGGGTTCACAGTAAATACTACCTCTATAAATTTGCTTTTCCTTTTTACCGTCTGAACGCAAGAGCTTCATCACTGAAGAGGTGTAAAACGCCCAGGACTACAGATGCCCTACAAAACGCCCAGGACTACAGATGCCCTACAAAACGCCCAGGACTACAGATGCCCTACAAAACGCCCAGGACTACAGATGCCCTACGAAACGCCCAGGACTACAGATGCCCTACGAAACGCCCAGGACTACAGATGCCCTACGAAACGCCCAGGACTACAGATGCCCTACGAAACGCCCAGGACTACAGATGCCCTACGAAACGCCCAGGACTACAGATGCCCTACAAAACGCCCAGGACTACAGATGCCCTACGAAACGCCCAGGACTACAGATGCCCTACAAAACGCCCAGGACTACAGATGCCCTACAAAACGCCCAGGACTACAGATGCCCTACAAAACGCCCAGGACTACAGATGCCCTACAAAACGCCCAGGACTACAGATGCCCTACAAAACGCCCAGGACTACAGATGCCCTACAAAACGCCCAGGACTACAGATGCCCTACAAAACGCCCAGGACTACAGATGCCCTACAAAACGCCCAGGACTACAGATGCCCTACAAAACGCCCAGGACTACAGATGCCCTACAAAACGCACAGGACTACAGTGTCTGGGGCGGGGCAGGTTACTCACGCTTCATGTCGTTATTCTTGAGCGTTTCGCTGATGTCAAGAGTGGCCATGCCCAGCAGCAGGTCGGACTTCAGCGTCTGGTGACTCCAAACGCGGAATATCAGCTTACTAAAGGGCGTGACAATCCTGCAAGGGAAACACCGTGACAAACAACATCATCAATGACTGTGCATTACATCACTCACACAGAGCAGCGTCACAGGAGTGGCTGAGTAAGAAGAATGGGAGATGAGATAAAAAGAAGCCATAAATAACACAAGTCAGTCGTAAATAAAGTAAATCATCCACGCTTGGATCGCGAGAGTACTGGAAGTCTAAAGGTCAGGAAGATAACAGCAACCAAAGACTTTAGCTGGAAGAGCTTGTGTTCATGCAAAAGACGAAGAATAAACTAAATGTAAGTATTACGCGGAGTATGCGTCTGCATTTGTCTGAATACACGCACAGAGTAAACTGCAAAAGCTAGAATAGTCCTGACTTCCTAAACTTTTTTTGTGTTTTGCTCTATGTTTAGGTCACACAGACGTATAGATGTGTATGACACTGCATAAAAACAAGCATCTATGCTCGTGTTCATGTCTAAGCACTCACACAATGAGATTCTGTTTCCACTTGGGGCTGTGAGTGTTGCTGCATTTCTCCGTCTTCTTGGACTGGCCGTCCACAGTCAACTCCACATAAGGATTAGGGCCGAACCAGTTTTTCTTGCTCTCCTTCAACTTGGCGGATATTTCTGTAAAGGAGGAAAAGATGATTTTATCAATATTAAAACCTTCATATGAGCAGATGTGAACTACACACAGGACACTGGTCAGTTTCTGCCGCAAGTGTAGGGAAATCTTTTAAGTTTAATTGACCGGTGCAGCATAAATAAGCAAACATACCTGAGATCTGCAGCTGTGCCTTCATTGGGTAGCCATTGCCAGGGCCTGGCTTGGGAATGCTGCAGGCCATGGCAGAGCGCCGGGCCTGAAAACTGGGAAAATCGAACACAAACAAAGACTTACAGAGAGCAATGATGGACAGACGCATGCTGTCAGTCATCTTACGACATTGCATTCTGTGGGTTTTGCGAGGATGGACAAAATTCACATTAAAAATAGTGATACACACTAAAAAGGCTATGAAAAACAATAGGAATAACTTTTTTTAATGCAATGCTGCAAAAATAGGTACAAATAGGTAAAAAGTTAATGAAGAATAGAAAAAGAAAAAAAAAACAAACAACGGGTGGAAAAATGAGTGTAGCTTGTCGACTTCCAAACTTGTTACTATGCAGTTCATGCAGTTAGTACATTGGTTGTAGTTGTTTCTGGGCTCTTTATAATTGGTTAAAAGTAGTTGCATATTCTAGAAGTAGTGCCAACAAAGGAAAGCATATGCTGTAATCATCACAACAGCAACAGCGCATTCTCTATGGATGGAACAATATGGAAATACCTGGTCTCATTACACAGTAACAGCATTTATTAGACAAAATACAGATATCCTAGCATAGCAGTCCAGTGCCGCCTAACTTCTTCCAGAGTACAATAAATACATCATCACGAATTGATTTGAAATATCAGTCACATCTAAACATCAAATAAATGCTAATGACCACAGTGCATCCCTCATATTCTCATACTGCCCACCCTCGCTCAGCCACATGGTCAGTTATAAGACACACGGCAGAATAAAATACAATCAAGGGTACAAACAAAGCAGACAAAGTCCCACGACCATCAGAGCCTTGATTTAGCCACAGAACCAGAACAATCATTTATCCGCATTATATCACTTCCTTATAACATCTTTCTTCAGAGCCCAATAACGCCCTCTCTCCTTTAGTTACTCCTTAAGCAAGAACACATGAGGATTGTGTAATCATGAATAACATCAGGGCTCTGATTTGGTCACAGGCCTGCACTGAAGCACGTACAGTAGATCATCACAGCCGTGATGTGGTTCACAAAAACAATCTTGGCTGTTTTATATCATATGACAGTTCTAGAGACAAACGTAGAGCACAGACGCCCTGGACATCATATCAAATGTGCTTTAATATGGGCAGCTCCTTCCACCAAAAACAGTAGCATGGCAAAGATGGCTTTGTATAATATTTGATATTGGATTTCTCATGAAATAAATGCTTGAAAACGATCAAATAGACATTTTTCTCTATACAGACATGAGAAAGAAAAAAAATAAACACAACCAAACATTTTTAAATTATCGGTCGTTAAATTCGGCTGAACACAGTGTTTCAGAAACGCAGATCACAGACGCTCCAGCCAGTCTCTACTCTGAGTCTCTACTGTCTAAACGAGTGGTCTCCAGGCCTGGTCTTGGAGAGCTACCTTCCTGAGTTTAGCTGCAACCTGTGTCCAGTAAGCTGCCCCGCCCCTCTACTTAGCTAATGACTTAGGTTGATTAGCCGGAGCAGGTGTGGCAAATTGCAGGAAGGTAGATCTCCAGGACCAGGGTTGGAGACCACAGTGCAAAATATATTTCCCTCGTATTTAGCAAAAACACCACCAAATCACATTAACCACTAGGCGTAAAGTGAGTGGCTCGCTTTATACCTACAAATCCCAGTTAAAGGAAGATACTTTCTTCACTACAAGCGATTAAGGTCTTCTTTTAGTTAAATATATGGGAAATAAACCTCTGACAGACGTCCACATTATGCCTTCTGTAGTTGGTACCTTAATAACTATCCATCCATCCATAAATTTAACAGACATTTTTAAAAATATGTTTGGTTGCAGTTCATTTGTCTTCTTGCAGTAGTGAGAAAATGCAGGTGAGAACGTTTTTAGACATTTATCATGAGAAACTATGGAGAGAAAGTCGAATATCCAATAAATGTCCAATACAAAACCAACTGTCATCACAGATACAGCCAAAAAAACCGCAACAGTACCAATTTAAGCTAAGCTTTTCAAAACTTAACTGCAGTAATTTACGCTGAAAGCAGTCTTGTTCCAGTCTGTCTGTACAGCATTTCACAGCTCATCTTGCTGAAATGAATTCTCATTTCACTTCATTAACATAATAATAACAATAACAATAATTATTATTACTATCATTTTTATTGAAATTATTCATATTCTATTTTTGTATTTAGTTACCAGTGATTCAGTCATAACTCGCATGTAATATACTTGTTTATACTAATACACACACACATATATATATATATATATACACACACACATACACACACGCGTATAATATTTAAATACACACACACACACACACACACACACACACACACACACACACACATATATATATATATATATATATATATATATATAAACATAATGTGTATTTATATATTATACATATGTGTGTGTGTATATATACACACACACACACACACACACACACTCTTCGGGCCACAGTTCTCTTATTGGAGCATCCCTGGTTATAATATCATGCTCTAATGTTCTACACTTACAGAATCAGAGTTAGGCCTAAACACAGACTTGCGCTTTCTCTACTTTCACTGTGCATAATTCATTCTCTTCACTAGTTTCGCTCTCACACACACAGGATGTGTATAAGCTTTCACTCGGGCTGTTAATTATTCATCTCCGCTCATGTGGCCTGCCACAAATACAACCTGTATAACCCAAGCTTCTTTTCACCTCGTCAAAGGTGATGAGAGGGATGACTGTCAAGTGCCACAAAACGAAAAGCAATAAGACATGAGAGGGCATCTGAGGGCACTGGATCATGTCTAACCACAGCCCTAAACCACGTGACTTCACCGCACGGTTAAGAGCTGTAGATACAACACGGTAAAATACACCAATGTTTAGTAGAAGTGTATCACAATTAGCCACTGCAGTAAACAACTCTTCTGCCAAGCAGTGTAATTTGTTAATAGATAATATGGATGTACTGATGTTGGAACTGAGCCAATACCGATGCTGTTACACAAACACACAAAAAACATTACAGAGCAAAGCAATCGAAGTTGAACATAATATTGATCCCTGGTAGAAAACGACAGGCTACCAGTTCTCAAGCAGACTGCTTAATGTTCTGTCTCAGACGTTTACGCGAAGACTGACAGATGCACTGCTGATAGATCCACTCATGATAACAGTGTCATAAAGATAAATCATTTCCTCATTGGGATCTATTTCGAGTGTGTAAGTGTTTCTCAGGTAGAAAAGCACTCCTCACTTTCCTGACACAAACGCAAGACAAAACGAAACAGACAAAAAAAAACAAAAAAAACAGAAAAACTCGACTTGAGGATGAAAGTGAAACCACTTCCTCGCCCCATCGACGGCCGCATCATCTACAGCAGACGTGTCAAACTCGTGACCCTCCAGGCCAAAGCGCCGCTTACCCTCATCTAACACTCCCAATTCAGTTCATGGTCTTGCTAATAAGCTGATGAGCTGAATCAGGTGTGTTTAAAGAGGCAATGTGCTGGAGTCTGCAGTGTTTCGGCCCACGAGGACGGGAGTCTGACACGTGTGGTCTACAGGGACACTCTGCAATCACAGCTTTCACCGACAAATCCTTTAGAAGGCGACCAAATACATTCAACAGAGCCCAACCGATACGAACATTGTGGCCAATACTTCTTTTTAAGGGCCAAAGCATTCTGATAACCAAGACTATTGACTAATTTCACTTTAAATTTCACTTTTATGCAACGATTTTAGATAAAAAAGACTGATATGACTGACAGCCGTCAACTGTAAATTGTGAAATATGACTGTCCTCAACCTTCATGCTTCTTATCTCTAAATAATCTAAATATTGTAGCCCCGAGTTTGTTTCTATTTGTGCTAACCTGTTATTCGCATGTTAAAGGGTAGGTATGAATATACATTCACCTTTCTGTGTTCAGATAGACCAGTTCAGCCTGTTCTGCCATTAAAAGGCCCCATATGCACCAAAATCAGTCATAATTCAATTTACAAAGCATCTTCTAGCCTCTCTTTATTGCTTACAATTAAAAAGGCAGTTTTGTTGCTGGGCCTTTCAGACTGGTATATGTAAATGAGCTCTCCTCTGACTGGCTGAGCCTCATTTAACAAGCAGTCTGGTCTGAAACACTGTCGGCTAAAACAGGTGGAAATACGTAAACGTGCCCATTTTTGAGGGGATGATTAATATCTGGTTCCCCAGTGTCCCAGCGGTACGCTCTTAAAAAAGATGGTCCTTCAAGGGTTCTTTAGTAG
This sequence comes from Pygocentrus nattereri, assembly GCF_015220715.1. Classification (NCBI taxonomy): domain Eukaryota; kingdom Metazoa; phylum Chordata; class Actinopteri; order Characiformes; family Serrasalmidae; genus Pygocentrus; species Pygocentrus nattereri. The sequence goes on along the minus strand of NC_051219.1, from coordinate 10,214,054 downwards.
AGAATATGGCTCTACATAGAACCATGAACACTCAAATAATCCTTTGCCATAACTGAAGGGGTCTTCCCATCGTGAAAGGGTTTTTCAGACTGACAGAGAATGTAGATGGTTCTCCATAGGACCAAATAGGGTTCTGCTACAGGTAAGTTAAGTGATACTTTTTTAATCCCACTTCCAATTCCACTTCCGCATTTAACCCATCCGTGAAGTGAAACACCACATACACACTAGTGAATACACACACATTAGAGGGCAGTGAGCACACCTGCCCGGAGCGGTGGGCAGCCCGATCCACAGCACCTGGGGAGCAATTGGGGGTTAGGTGTCTTGTTCAAGGACACCTCAGTCATGTGCTGTTGGCTCTAGGGATGGAACCGGCAACCCTCCGGTCACAGGGCCAGTTCCCTAACCTCCAGCCCACGACTGCCCCAGTACGATATCAGGTTTATTAATAACTGACAATAGTCAGCTGGACTAATGATAAACTCTGTTCAGTACGCAAATTATGATTTTAGCCTAACTGGCCAAGTGTAACTGTCAATGTTTCATTTAGCCACTGTTACACAATCCAGAGTTTAGTGAATAAACCACCCTCTGAAGAGTTACATCACATCAAAACACTCATCATTTACCACCACTTCATCACTCAAAATCATCCCACTTTCATACGAAGAGTCAACAAATATGCTGAGCAACGTATATCACAATTCGTCTTGACTCCTGTCACGTTTCTAAATAAGCTACGATGAACAGGGACAACAAACAGACAAATGACACTCTGTTAATGTCAGAATATTGGGGTCTGCTCTGTCCCACCATTAAACGACAATGCCACATATATAACAAAGCTATTCAGAGGGGTTTAGTGTGAAATGCTCTGATGTAGAGAAACTTAGTCAGAATTGTTCACAGTGGCGGGTGGAACCAGATGTCTGAACGGTTCAAAGCCTCTAACAGAGAGTTATTACACTAAATCGTTACGGATTTGCTGGCTGACGTCCGTGATGATGTTTTACGACAGTTTTGGGAAGGTTTTGGCATTTTCTCTAAAAACAATGTGATGGAGAGACACATGCAGAGCGTTCTAATACAATACAGTCCTTGCATGAGCTTATTTCTCAGATTTGCCACCATTTATCCCCATCAATATTACATATCAACACTCAGAAGAAGCACGTGGGTTCACTGGTGGTTAAACAAAATGGTTATATTTGTGTTGTAGACAAAGTGACCTCTGGTTCCCATTAGCACCACTGTAAAGAAATCAGAGCTCCCGGAAAAACCAGCCGGAATGACTGTTTACGCTGACGCACACAGAAATTTGCCCCTCGTTTTAAGAAATCTGGTTACTCACCACACTCTGTCACGTAGACGCTTCAGAAAGATGGAGCAATCTGGGGGTTGCTTTCATTTATGTTTCCTGACCACTCTGCAGAATTATTCAGAGCCATGACGTTCCACAACACATGCTTTTCCAGTTATAAGATTTGCGGTAGTAAGACAAAAACCTGGAACTGGTGAAGCAAGTGGTGTCCAGTTGGTCATTATGATTTCTGCCTGAAGTTATCATGTCGGCCCCACAGGAGCAACAAGGCGAGAACAGACGGCACCGTCCCTCCTCCTTTTCTCTCTAACAGCTCGCTACGTTTGGACGTTTGAAGGGGACAGTCGCTGAGGAGGGGTTTCATCACTACAGACCAGCAGCCAGAACCACCACATCATCACTACGTCTCAATCAACTGACCACTTACAGAACTCCTCTGATCACTCAAACCACACAGTTGGGACACATCTGCACACCAGTGGAAGCTACCGTGGCCGAACCCCACCTCAACAGCACCCGTTACCTCTGAAATAATAAACTTCACAAACAACTTGAACAGAAGTAAAAGGAGCAGCTTAGAAAACTACTAAAGCACAGAGTGGGGGTGTAACGGCGCACATGCTTTCAGCCTCAGCGGGATTTGGGGTTCTGATTTGGCTCAGACAATATAAGATTTCAATAGTGACGCACTGATATAAGAATCTGAGGGCCGAGGCCGATTTCTCATAGTTTCATACACGTCTGCTGACGTCCGTACATAAACAGTTTCAAACTGTCCGGCACTTCATCCACTTGGATTAGTCTTACAGTGAAATATCATATTTATTGCATCAGGGTTACAAATGCAGCACAGTAACCCAAACGCCCAGCATCTGGCCAAACTTTTGAAGCTATAATCTGCCAATACGAATATAATTCAGGGATCATTGTGCATCCCTAAGTTTTTTGTTGGGCCAGCTAATAAAGTAAAGCCCAAAAATCAGTAATAGACTTATCCCTGGAAAGAAAACACTGAGACAACCACATAAAATGTGGACTTGAAACTGGTCATTACCAGCGGTGTAAAGTTCAGGTCCAGAAAGGAAAAATCCTTCCCAGGATTTTGTTCCAACTGCCTGAACAGCTCTGCCGGTGGTTTGATCTAACCGGAGAAGCCAGGCCGTTGGAACAAAATCCTGGGAAGGATTTTTCCTTTCTGGACCTGACTTTACACCTCTGGTCATTACCCACAACAGCATGACCTGTATGAATATAAAACGTATCCACCAAGCTGATTTTAGTGAACATTCATCTGTAGTGAATCTAAACCAACTAAAACAAACGCAGTAAATGCGGCTGAACCAGCGACAGGACAGGCTGGACACCTCAGGCGCCCAGGTAAGCTAAGCTAAGCTAGGTTCGGTCAGGTCTCCTAACGCCGCCGTCTCTGTAAGCTTCGCATCTGTCTGGACACGCTTTTTAAGGAGTTTTGTAGACTTAAACATCTGAGGACGTCACTCCTCTTGTTATTCGAACTTTCCGTTCCACCTTAAAACAGTGCAGCGGTGCCACCGCTCCACCGTTTAAGGTGGAACGGGAAATTGGTCCGATAAGCCAACTTCAGCCTCGTTTTCTCCCAGGCTGTCATTTCCTAAGCTAACTTGGCTAACAGCTATGAAACTATACGACCGAGCAGCTCTCGTGTAACGCGCGAACCACAAACATCAGCCAACTTGATGAAACTCTCTTTAAAGCCCGAGAGCTCGTCTAACCCGCAAATCTCTGGAGTTGTCATAACTACAAAAACACAGGCAGACGCTCGCGAGTTAGCGGTTAGCTTCACCACAACAGGCGAATGCTAAACTGTCTGGCAGCTCTTTCAGCGGCTCGCTATACCGAACGGACGGAACAAACTCTTTAAATCTTCCCGTTTTAACGGGTAAGTGTGGGAGGCAGGTTTAAAGGAACTAAAGACCGAAAGTGAGGGCGGTTATGAGCTGACAGGCTAATGACAGCGGCAGCTCTGGGTTAGCTCTGTTAGCCAGACGGCTAAATCCAGAAGGTCTGGATCACTCTTTGGAGCGAGTTCTGGCTCAGGTTACTGTTTTCACTCAACTCCGTACCTTTAAACGGCTGTCTGCTCGGATCTGGATGGTTTTCCAGCAGCTCTGCAGTTTGGGAGTTTCGCTGTTTCACTTCGCTTCACTCCGGGAAATAAAATCCGCCACCGTCAGACAGTCACACCATGAAACTGCGGGGCAGCGCCGAGCCACACCGCGCAGAACCAGGGAGCAGCGCCATCTAGCGGACTAACCCATAAACGACGCATTTTTGTCCGCTAGAGATATTCAACCGCTAGAGGGCGCTGCTCCCTAGGTTTGAAGATAGATAGATAGATAGATAGATAGATAGATAGATAGATATAAGGAAGTGATATAAGGCGGATAAATGATTGTTCTGGTTCTGTGGCTAAAACAAGGCTCTGATGGTCGTGGGACTTTGTCTGCTTTGTTGTTACCCTTGATTGTATTTGTCTATCCTTTTTTTGCCCTGTGGGTACTTGTGTTATATGTTGTAATATGTTTTAGGGAACACGTTTATTGTAAAACTACAGTAAAAGAATGTTTGAGGCTTCAGGCAATGTGTTCATTATCATTGAATGTAATATTTTTCTATGCGGTATCGTTACAATTGGGTGGAGTTCCCCGTCAGCAAATACTTGTGACTGAGTGAAGCTAAGTCATGTGATTTGTTTCGTTAAAATCCACTGACTTCCCAGATTTCCTTGATAAGCAGTGCCATTTCTGAACATTTGGGGGCGCCATGTGACATTTTGCTTGGTTAATGTTCATTAATAACTAAAGCTTTCGGGGTGCAACAGAAATGGAATTGATAACAGGAGAAACCTCTAGACTGACTGTGCTTAATTGATTAATTATAAAAGTACATCCTCAGGGCCGTCTGGTGGCTCGGAGGCCCTAAATTTATCAAGCCGGAGATTCTTTACATAAGGAGAGTTGGGGATCTTCAACACTTTGGCCTTAGGGAAAAGCACAAAGCCTGGCTCAGCCAATCATATGAAACCTTGTAAGCTGTGGGCCAATCATCCAATCTCAACGTCTGAGAAGTTCTTCCAAGGCCGTGTTTCTGTCCTCCTTTAACTTGGCCTCTCCTACTTCGGCTCCTCGCTCTGATGACCGTCACAACACAAGTGTCCAGAAGAGGAGCAGAGGACAGTGTTATTCAACACATTATACAGAACACAATATTCAAATAGTGCTGTAGGGTAAAAGCACTGAGTTAATCAGATAGCCATGCAAACTTTGCATTGCAAAACATTTCTTAAGAAGTTAAAGTGTGACAGACACAATGCGTGTAAGCAGATTCTTTGTTTGCTGCCTTTTTGTTCTGACAGAGGAAAGTGATAAAATCAGTCATTTTTGACAGATGGAGTAGTTTTTTTATTTAAATGCCACTTTTTAAATGTTAAACATTTCAAAGTAGCTCATATCTAAAGATTACAAACTGCTTTGGCTCCCGTTATTGAGCGGGTTTGAAAAGGGAAATGCTACAGACCTCGACGAATTCTGGGCAAGTTCTGCTGCTAAAGTTGATGCTGGTATTCGATCGGTCCCGCGGTCCCGCGCCCTTCGCTTCAGCCAATGAAGTAAGGGAACAGCCCTTAAGATGGCACTGGGGATTCCCTAAAGGGGAAATGACAAGGCCAAGTGGATGAGGGCTTGTTAATACCAGTACTGTAAGTTTTAAAGTAGTAAGCAATGGCAAAACACATCATGTGCCCAGCACTGACCCATTACCAGTGGTGGACAGTAACTCAGTAAATGTAATTAGTTTCTGTACTTTAGTATTTTTGGTGTATCTGTACTGAAGTTTCTCCGTTCTGGGCGACTTTCTCCTTTCACTCCACTACATTTCAGAGTCTAATATCCGACTTTTTCCTCCTACATTTTGAGAAATCTGTCGTTCCTTTTGGTTTCTGTGTGTATAAAAACGTAACATGTCAAAACGAAAGAAGCGCAAAGCCAGAGCACCAATCAGGGCCCAGCGGTCACTTTGTTTAGAGCTGGTTTTGACCTGTTGGTCATACCGACCCAGTGCAGCACGCGGTTCAACGTCAGCGCAGCAGCGTAAAACTTTGGGAGAGTCTGTTCAACATAAATGATGAACTAACCTAACTTTGTGTAAATAGAGCTCAATATAGAAATATGTCCACATATGCAGTCGAGACTGACGCGGCTTTTTTCTGAATTTCTACAAACACCATTTCATTTTATAGTAAATGAGTTTGGGCTGGTTTATGTTTATGAACAGACGCCTACAGATCAACATAGTAAAGGAGCTCATCTGTGATCCTGAGTTTAAAGCCAGTTTTTATTCAACTTAAACTTGGAACTAAGTTGTAAATAAATCTGAAACTGAAACTTTGCTTGTGCGTAAAAAGTGATTTCAGAGCCACTCGGTTCTCCCTGATGGAAACTGTTTACCTTCAGTGTTTTGTGCTTCTGATCATTTTAATAGACGTCAGCGTCACTAATTAATGACCTTCTATTAAAAGACTGGTTTACCAAGAGAGACGCTGGAGGACTTTCACCTGAAATGAGTTCATGAAGCCAGTCTGGTTATAAAAATGATAACAGGACATCAGAGCCAGAATTACTCTTTTAGTACTTTTACTTTATACTTAAGTACATTTGAAGGGAAATACTTTAGTACTTTTACTCAAGTGGAGGTCTAAAGGGAGGAACTTCTACTTTTACTGGAGAGATATTTTACCTTGGGGGTCTCTACTTTAACTCAAGTGCATGATTTGTATACATCGTCCACCGCTGGTCATTCCCGACAGTACTTCACAAAAATTAGTTCTGAAGAAATCATTACTGATTTTCTTGGTTACCGTCTGCTACAAGATGTTGTATAACCAGTGGGCACACTGCCAACCAGGAGCTGGCATCACAGAGAGCTTTATGAAGAGGCTCGTGAGAAGTGTGCCCCAGTTAAGAGAGGTTGTCTGTTGGTTAACAAGGACCTTCTTTGTCAGTCGCAGTGGTAATTATGGTAATTGAGTCCGAGAAACTTCACACGGCATAACACGTTAGTCATTTTACTATTTAAAAGAACAGTATAAAGGCGTGTACCAGCCGAGTGTCACATTCTCTTTCAAAGTAATCTTTGGTCACACTTTGGCGATGCAGGAAAATGAGCCTTCAGAGATGTTGACTCAGCAAAATAAATGAACCCGAAATGAAAGTCATATCTTTCCCATATCTTTCGGCTCCTGGTGTCACCTATTTGCATACTGGTTTACTTGTTTTGCTGTGTGCGTGTTGCTTTTATGCCTGGCCTAGCTTTTCTTGCATGTGCAACTTCTTTCTATTCTTTGGTTAATCGCCTGGTTGTGGCTGTAAGAGTGAGTTATGTAACCAGATGCTGATGGCTCTACAATTGCTGTGCAGTACAGTAACAACTAAATTACAGAGATGGATCTTTGGGTGTTTGGGTGTCTTTATTATTATTACATTTACAGCATTTGGCTGACGCTCTTATCCAGAGCGACTTACAGTTTGATCAGTTTACACAGGCAGGTGAAGGTGTTGTTAGGAGTCTTGCCCAAGGACTCTTATTGGTATAGTGTAGGGTGTTTACTCAGGTGGGGATTGAACCCCAGTCTACAGTGTAGAAGGCAGAGGTGTTAACCTCTACACTAACCAACTATTTATATTATACACTATTATTATTATTACTTTAAATGCATTAAGAATTACTGCTTGCTTACATCCCTTGAACATAGTTGTATTAAGAATGTATGAATTCTTGGTGCTCCTCAGAACTGGACCTTATTTCAAGCAATATCAGTCGTGTGGTTAGTTACTCTGGCTTTTCGTCTTTGAATTGATAATAGAAATGTGCCAGTTTGCTAATTAAGTCCTTTCAAAACAAGTTTTGTGAGTTGTTTTTAACACACAGCACATTCCCGAACCCTAAATGTGTTTTCTGTCCACCGTCAAGGCAATGCAAGTTCACATTTTACAGCAGGAACAGTCAAACAGTCAGCGCTGTTCTCCAGCAGAACCTGACATATTGGCTGGCAAAGGATCCACCCATTGGTTCCTTCGTTGCCATGGAAAAGAATGACACATTTCTCAGCCGCATATGAAGGAGCCGTTGAAATGGGACAGTCTAGACGCACTGCTGTTCCCTATTTGATCCATGCTTGTTCAGTGAACCTGGGTTTTGATTCCGTCAGTAAAGCCTTTTAACCGCCTCTGACTGTTTGGGGCACATTTCATAAATGGCTTTGTTTAACTCTGAAAGGTTGACCATTGGAGTTTTCTGCGTTCGCCAGAAAACAAACAAACAAAAAAAATTCGATATAAACAAATTTTGTAAGTTGCCTGTATTGTGTTGAGTTATTTTTATCTATTCAAAACAACCCAATTGTAGTTTGATTGATGTTGCCTGGAAGGCAAACATAAACACACACACACACACACACACACACACACACATTTATGGAATGTAATTGAAATGGAGACATCTGTTTTTGCATTCTTTAACTATTTGGACACCAAACATACCTTGGCTGGGCAACTACATCTGGGGTAAGGGGAAATGTGTGTAGGTTATGGGAAAGTCTATGTTGTTTTATATTGAAAGACTCAGGTGATGAGATCAGCCATGCTTTATTACACAACATATAAGACACAAGGCCTCAGAAGCGGAGCCTGTGTAAAGTAATATCAGTCATGTGGTTAATTTCTCAGGCTTTCTGTCTTTGAACTGATAATAGAAATGTGCCAGTTTGCTAATTAAATTACACTTAAAGTCAAAAGTCCTCAAAAACGCCAAATAAAAGTTCCTGAAACTGCACACCAGAATTAACGGCCTCGGAATTACAGCATAGCAGCAATCTTATTGAGGCCCAATTTAAGCAGGTACAATTGCCTTGATCATTAATTTGCCATAAAATTAAGTCCGTCATTTCAGTCCGTCTACTAATCAAGTCTAACACTGAAAGTGTTATGAATGAAGTGAAATCTTAATTTCTTTGGCCCAAATATCAAATAAAGCTACATTACATCCGCTTAGTCTTCATGCTGTTTATTAATTAGGTTACAGATACAGTATAACTGTCATCAATCACATACACATTACCAGAGAGTGCAGCTGAGCGGGACATGTGAAATTTTCAAAAACAGTAACAGTATTTCTGTTCATCTAGTAGGAGGTAAATCATTGAGAGTGGAGCAGCAGAGAGTTCAGATGAAGGGGGTGGAGGAGATCAGAGGGACCATGAAGAGGAAACTCAGTTTAACTCTTTCAGCGCTGTTGCACAGGTCAGTGCCACAGCAGGTCATCGTTTCATTACAGCTCCCGTTGTTTATACATCCTTTTGGTGTCCCTAACGTGAGATAATAAGAGAGGGAAAGGTTCAGTTGGGAAAAAACATACATTTTCAATTCTTTTACAGTCATTTTAAGGAAACTCATCGAATTAATGGATTTCCTCATTTGAATGATTCCCAATCAATCACACAGCACCACTCCCACCACAAAAGACTTCATTTAATCCACGGTGGCTGTTAAAGTGTTGCTAGGCTATTGCTATTTTATCCAAGGTGCTTGCTAAGTTGCTGCTGGCTGTTGCTAGGGTATCCCTGGTAGTTGTTAAAGCGCTGCTAGGCCATTGCTATGTTATCTAAGGTGGTTGCTAAGGTTTTGATAGGCTGTTGCTATGGTATCCCTGGTGGTTGTTAAAGTGTTGCTAGACCATTGCTGTGTTATCCCAGGTGGTTGCTAAGGTGTTACTAGGCTGTTGTTAGGATATCCCTCATGGTTGCTATTATGTGTGCATCATTCTAGTGAATTGGTTCAGAGTTCAAAACACATTTTAGACTTTTAAGTGACTTGGACTTTAGACTAAAATCTTTTTGCTTCGACTGACTCTATACCTCAAATATGTTTACATTAAAATGCTTCGATCAACACTGTTTCGGTTATGAAAATTTTAGCTAATTTTGAGCAGAACTCAAAAACACTAGCCAGTGCATGACAAGCAAACACAGCAACAGTTGTATACATAAAATCATAAGACTTTTCATTAAAACACAAAGTTTGTAAGTCTGTAGCAACAATTCCGAATGTTCCACTTTGATTTTCAGACTTTGAGACACATTTACTTGAAACCAATGAGCTCACCATGTGGTCATGAAGGCCCGGGACAAAGTCTCACTTCATGATCTGGAATACAGGGGTTTGGCTAATTTCTGATAAATAAAAATTTTTAGCTCAACTTTACAAGAAATCAAAAACATCTTTTTATAAAACAATAAAAAACAAAGAACGTAAGTGGTATGTTAAGTGTAAATTTAGGGGTTTGTAATGTTTGGGAGCGATGATGAGGCGAGAGAAGTGAGATTTATTAGGAGCAAATCCATAGTCAGGGTCAAAACGGTCCATGGTCAGAAAGCCAACACAGATGGAACGGGGCACAGACATGACAAAAAGAAAAACAGGATAAACACACAAACAATACAATACACAAGAATACACTACAAAAGAATACATAGACCAAACAAAGACCAGCAACAAACCAGGACACAAACAGGGCTGAAATTCAACAGGGATAACGAAGGTTAACAAGACACACATGGAAAACACAGGTGGTTATAATCAGGGGCAGGGTCTGAAAACAACGGGGGCAGGATCGGGAAGAAACAAAACAAAAGCACACGGACAGGACTAAAAGGTAAACACAAGCACATGGACAGGACTGGGAGGGGCCAATTGTGACAGGGTTAGTGTTTGGGACAGAAAGTACACTATAAATTATGAATTTGTATGTATTTGTAGCTTATTACTATGTCAATTAATGCCTTGGGTATAAATAGATCATAATGTACTCTAAGGTCTGAATACTTCTTTGTCAGTTCAGATTGTCCATTTTTATTCAATCACAGGTCCCATAATTTATAATTATGTCAAAAAAATACTTTGGTAAAAGCCATATATTTTCAGAGATGTTAAAAAATGGTGGGAAAAAAGCAAAAAAATGAATAGAAATGTACAAGGCGGCTATTGATTGTCACTTGCAGTAAAAAAGAAATTTTTCCCTGAAAATACTACACTGTCTTTGCCACAAGACTCATTGCTTGGTCTCAAGATCTCAAGATCTCATCGGTTTTGAGTGTTTTTGTGATTAATTTCAAATAATAAACCTTATTTTATATCTGCTTCTTTGTCATTGCTTTATCAACATGAGTTTAACCACTCACGTTGCTGATGCTTGGCCAAAAATACATTCCAATCCATAAGTCAATATATATCTTCACTTATTCTACAGCAGCTCGTGGTGCAGAAACGAAAGCAAATGAGGGTCTGTAACGAGCGAGACATTAAAACAGGCAGATTATGCTGACAGCCGATGCGCTGTTGGAAGAGAAGAAAGGCAAGATGTTGTAGGATTCCCTCATTTCACCACAGAATGTGTTCCCGAGACCTATGGGGACCACAGTTTAACAGTCTGTTGCAGACCTGAATATGGGTGGAGTCTTCACAAATGTCAAAACGGACAAAAGAACAAAAAGAAAAAGTCTGTCAGGTCCACACCAAACAAGGCAGTTGTAAAAGTGCATTGAGGAACTTCTCCATCTCTGGCTAACTGTCTGCATCGTGTGCCTGCGGCTTCATAGTCTAAAACTGATGCGCTATATTTAGCCCCCCGTTGCAGTGTTTATATTTGCAGCCGACATGTATTGGTTAGAATTTTAATACATGTATTATTTTTATTCTTAATTATTAAGTTAATATTTTTTCCACTTATGTTTTACAGAATTGACATTATCAGGCCACTACGAACTACTTCCTCCCCAAAATTCAGGCCAAAATTCACTACAGGATGCTTCAGGGCCCACTAGTGGTCCACAGTGGACTACAGGTTGAGAAGCCCTATGCTAGTATATAACTAAGCAATAGAACATGGGAGGGAGTGTGTATTTCGCGAAATAACATCATGGCGATAACACATGACCTCGAGTGTTCTGTTGCTTTTATACAACAGTTAAAATAATAAAGTAGGAAATTAATAAACTGGGCGCGGTGTTTAATATGTTTAATGTTCAGGTCCTTCTGCCAAATTATAGTTCCTTAACAAGCAGCTTGTTGCTACGTTAGAGTAACGAGCTCCGCCCACTCGCTGCTCAGCCGGCAGTTCGTTCACCAGCTCCTTACAATAAATTCCCAAACTGTCATCAACCAACTGGCTGATTCCAGGTTGTTCAGCTGTTCTTCTGTCACAGCTGCGATTGAAAAGCTGCTCAGTGGTGACGACAGTTTGGGAATTTGAGTCTGACCAAATCGGCTATTGGTCAAGTAAGAAGTTAAATTGTTCAAATGGCTTGAGCGTCTCCTACAGCTGTCAAACTCGTTGCTTAGCAACGGCGCCTCAGCGGAGTGATACAGTGTTTGTGAAAAAACCTGTGATGTTATGGCGAAATATCAGCACATTTAGAACGCTCCTCAACCAATCAGCTTGAGTGGCTGGAACTAACTGTTGTATAATGTCTACTAATGGGATCCTTTTGAGGTCATTGTGGTATGTGCCCGCCCCCCCAGGCCAGGACGCCAGGGAGAGATTGAGAGTCAGTGGGGGCAGAGCGCCAACCCCGAGCTCCCTGGATGGACGCGAGGCACGAGAGTGATGGGGGAGGAGAAAGACGAGGATGCTGGTGCCAACCATGAGAGGCACCACAGCAAGGAACGAGACCTCGCCGCTCCGCCTCCCCGTTACCGCCCCCAGCTGGCAGCTCAGCCGCACGGATCGAACGTAGTGGCCTCGCTGCCTAACAGGGGGTGGGGCCCAGGCGGTAGAGCTGGGGACTCGCTCCTTCCTCTGGTGCCTTTAGTGGTAGGCATCAGCAATGTCCTCCTCCTCCCGCCGTCACTCCCGTGACCCGCGTCCATCGGGGGAGCTCGGACTTTGCGTTCTGCCCCCTCCACACTCGCGGCTCTCATCCCGGCGGCCTCACCAAGGTGCATCACTGCTGAGTGTCCGGGCCGTCATCGTCAGGGCCTGGGGGGCGGGTGCATGCCACTGTCATCCCTTTGCAACATCATTTGCGGCTCATAAACTTCACATTCCAGCATTAATTTTTCGATGGTCACTCTTGAATGAATGCTGGATGAAAACCATACATGTGATCAGTCCAAAAAAGCCCCTTCCCAATTTTCCTCATTTTGGCTCAATGATCCTGTTCTGTGGTTCTAGGTCAAAAACTGCAAAAAGCCATATAACATGATGAAGAAAGAAAAAGATAAAGAAGATGTGTAATGATTTTTGTAGACACGGCAACAATAATGAAAGGCCTTTATGAGTAAAGTACCGTACATGTGATGCAGGAAAAATTGGTCTTTGGTTACTGTTATCACTGTTAACACTGATATAATCTGCAAAAAACTTTGAGCTGCTACCGGCATGAAATGTGCTCTATAAATAAAATGATTATTATTATTATTATTATTATTACAAAAATGTGTATTTATTTTCAGAATCTGTAAAACAGTGCTATTATAACATTGTAATGGCTTCAGTTTAATGAACGTCTTATGATAATTTAACAGAACAATTATACATGTTTTTACATTTACTATTAACTTGTTAATTTATTGTTAATAACTTATGTTAAGTTCAAACTCAAAAATATGAGACGGTCTGATTACTTTTCACTTTTTAGACAGTGGCGATGCTTTAAATTTTCCAATTTCACAAGGCCTAAATATGACTCTGTTGCTTTTTCTACAAGTCAGCTTCTGCTTAGCTGAAGCCGTGAGGGGTGCATCTCACAATAATCTGCAAAAGTGAGTCTGAGATCTCACCTGATGAGGAATAGCACTGGTTCTGAGTCCCAGTACAGTTGACTGTACACATCGACCAGGTGGTACAATTGTAGCACTTCAGTGCTGCGGAAGCCTGAAAATCTTCCCAGATAAACACACAAAGGAATGAAATGAAAAGCTCAACAAACACAGGAAGCACAGTGCATCCTACTGTCCTTTTGACTGGGACATGTATGAGTACAAAACATTTGTTGAAATCTCTAAAAAAATAGATGTGAAGGGATTTTGAAAACCCCCATCTGCACAATGACAATGACTAAATCAGAGGTAATAAACCAAAAACCATAATAAGTAAATAAAACTACGTAATAAGTGAACTGTATGTAAATTAATCTAAACACACAGCATATGACATTCTTTACCTTCAGACCAAAGCATGTAGATGAGCATCAGAGTGGCCAGGGGCTTCAGTGGCTTCATTGTTGGTGGATTAGAGAGACAGAGTGTTATGAAGATGTGAGAGCGGGTTTAATATATAACTCTTCTAAGAGGGCGTGGCCTTGTGAAGTCTCTTACTGTTTCTGACAAGATTGGTCAGCCTTATGGAAATGGCTGGAAAGGTTCATCCTACTTAATGAAACTTTTCATTTGTATTTAAAACAAGGCAAGTAAACCTGCTCAAGTGTCAACCATGAGGGCAACCTTTCCTTTTTTTTTGATTCACTTTTCAATCGGCTTCATCCTAAATAAGATCGTATTGCTATAATTTCTATTTAATGCTTTAGTCTCACTCACTGATCCTGTTCCAGTCTCAGTCAATGGTCCTAAAGGCCTACTTCACACTGGATGCGCCGTGCCGTGTAGCATCACGTAGCAAAATGGTAATTTTGTGCTACTTGACCTTAGCGCGGCTTTTGATACAATAGACCACAATATTCTCCTAGAAAGGATAGAAAACATGGTTGGAGTCACAGGGACGGCCCTATCATGGTTCAGATCTTACCTATCAGAACGTTATCAGTTTGTTAGGGTAAACAATTTATCTTCCAATTATTCAAAAGTGAGATTTGGCATTCCGCAGGGTCCTATATTAGGACCATTACTATTTACACTATACATGTTACCGTTAGGCACAGTTATAAGTAACCATGGCGTAAACTTTCATTGTTATGCAGACGATACTCAACTGTACATATCAGCCAAGCCTGATGACCAACACAGGTTAAAGAAAATGGAGGACTGTGTAAAAGACGTGAAAGGCTGGATGTCACGCAACTTCCTCCTATTAAACAGTAACAAAACAGAGGTTCTCCTTCTGGGTCCAAAATTAGCAAGAAGTAAATCACCAGATTTAATCTTAAATCTCGCCGACTTTCCAGCCGCACCTGGACTAGCAGCAAAAAATCTCGGCGTTATAATAGATTCAGATTTATCATTTGATCAACACACAGGCAGCATCACTAGGACAGCTTTTCTACATGTTTGCAACATTGCCAAGATCAGAAATGCCCTATCCCTGCGTGATGCGGAAACACTAGTACTTGCCTTTATTACTTCTACGCTAGACTACTGTAACGCGCTACTGCCAGGATGCACGAGCAGGAATTTAAACAAACTCCAACTAGTCCAAAACGCCGCAGCCAGGGTCCTCACTAAAACTAGAAAATTTGAGCATATTAGTCCAGTGCTATCATCACTTCATTGGCTGCCTGTTAAATTCCGTATTGATTATAAAATCAATTTACTGACTTATAAAGCCCTACATGGTCTCGCTCCTGAGTACCTGCAAGACCTTATTTCTCATTATGAGCCATCACGACCACTCAGATCCCAGAGCGCTGGCTTATTAATAGTCCCCAGAATTCAGAAGGTTTCAGCTGGGGGAAGAGCTTTTTCTTATAAAGCCCCCAAACTCTGGAATGATCTTCCAGAAACTGTTCGGGACTCAGACACAGTCTCAATCTTTAAGACTAGGCTGAAAACACACTTGTTCAGTTTAGCTTTTGGTAGCTAATGTTCCCCCCTAGATAAAGGCAGCAGATCCAGGGGTCCAAGGACACAGGGAATTACAGTAAACTGAGACGCTGGCGCTGTCATCCTGCTGCTCGCACGCGGTCCCTTAGGTTTGTGGACGGTGGAGTGGAGGGATGCCAAACTGTTTCAGAGTGCTGCCGTGTCTGTGTGTCCTTCTGGTTCTCTCCTGTTAGTTAAGCTGTCATAGTCAGATCTGCCGGAGTCGTTAGCCACACTCTGGAAATGTTTACATCCCCTGTTTATGTACAAACGGATAGAACAAAACGAATTCCATTTACCTGCTTTCTTTCCGAGTATACAATCACCCATATGTCCGGCTGGACACTGAAGGACGACTGACTGCCGAGCCCTCCTGCTACCCACTTCAGACCAGCTGCCCATGCCCCAGCTGCCACCACCTACCTTGGATGAGCTGCCCACCCTATGATGATGTTCTCATAGACTCCTAGTTATTCCTAATACCAATATTACTGCTTAATATTAGTAATATAATCACTTGTAGGTAGTTTGACCAGAGGAGGACGGGTCCCCCCTGGTGAGCCTGGTTCCTCCCAAGGTTTCTTCCTCAGTTCTGAGGGAGTTTTTCCTTGCCACTGTTGCCCCTGGCTTGCCCACTGGGGGGTTTCTGTACATTCTTACAGTCCTGTTGAAACTTTATCTTTTCCGAAATTCTGTAAAGCTGCTTTGTGACAACATCCATTGTAAAAAGCGCTACAAATAAATTTGATTTGATGATTTGATTTGATAATATATAATGCCCAAGGGAGAGGTGATAAATGCTAGGTTCATTTTTACACCCCTACTCGTGTAAATTCAATTAAATAAAGTGTTCTGCATCACTTATCATGCTTTGTATCAGTTTACTACCTTTGAAGATAGTAATGTTAGCTGAGGTAACTTTCCTTTAGCATTTGTCTGTTTACCTAAAAACCCGAATGTCTTTCACTGTGTGATCTACTGTGGCTTTCTGTCGTCTAAATATGGCTTTAATTTAATGTAGTAACATCAAAACACTGAGAGATGCACTGTGATGCGCTGAGGATTTGAATGGTTTTGGTGGTCTTTAAAGTCCCCGTCTCTATTCCTGTGCCAGTCTCAGTCTCTGTTCCTACACAAGTCTCAGTCTCTATTCCTGCACCGGTCTCAGTCTCTGTTCCTTCTTCAGTGTCTATTCCTGCTCCAGTCTCAGACTCTGTTCCTTCTTCAGTCTCTGTTCCTGCTCCAGTCTCAGTCTCCGTTCTTTCTTCAGTCTCTGTTCCTGCTCCATTCTCAGTCTCTGTTCTTTCTTCAGTCTCTGTTCCTGCTCCAGTCTCAGTTTCTGTTCTTTCTTCAGTCTCTATTCATGCTCCAGTTTCAGTCTCTGTTCCTTCTTCAGTCTATGTTCCTGCTCCAGTCTCAGTCTCTGTTCTTTCTTCAGTCTCTGTTCCTGCTCCAGTCTCAGTATCTAATCCTTCTTCAGTCTCTATTCATGCTCCAGTTTCAGTCTCTGTTCCTTCTTCAGTCTCAGTCTCTATTCCTGTCCCAGTCTCAGTCTCTATTTCTACACCTGTTTCAGTCTCTATTTCTTTCCCAGTCTCAGTCTCTGTTCCTGTCCTGGTCTCAGTCTGTATTCTTGCTCCAGGCTCAGTCTCTATTTCTGTCCCAGCCTCAGTATCTCTCAGTATCTTTCAATATCAGTCTCTATTCCTGTCCCAGTCTCAGTCTCTATTCCTGTCTCACTATCTGTCTGTATTTCTGTGTCAGTCTCACTCTCTATTCCTGTCCCAATCTCAGCCTCTATCCCTGCCCCAGTCTCAGTCTCCATTCCTCTTTCAGTCTCAGTCTTTATGCCTGCCCCAGTCTCTGTCTCTATTCCTGTACCAGTCTCAGTCTCTATGCCTGCACCAGTCTCTCTGTCTGTTCCTGCCCCAGTCTCAGTCTCCATTTCTGCCACTGTCCCATTCTCTATCAGTCTCCAGTCTCTATCCACTGATAAATGCTAGGTTCAAGTTTATTTTTACACCCCTACTCATGTAAATTCAATTAAATAAAGTGCTCAGCATCACTTATCATGCTTCGTATGAAAAATAATACATTTCATAAAAGTCATATGTAGTGACTACATTATGCTTTATATGTAATCTGTGTGTATATAGTTAATTTATTTAATTGATTTTCCTGTTTATTCAGAGTGTGTTATCTCATAAAATGTTGCTTATGTTCATGGAAACCCTGGTGTAAGATGAAAACAAAAAGATCCAGTTGATTTATTGATAATATTGATATATTTCTGTCTGTATAACATACCAATAAAATATAGAAAAGAGTTTGTATATGTATTGTATTATTTGTATTTATTTAGATATACGATGTATGGCATGTCAAATAGTGTTGGGGAGGGGGGACAGCTCTGGGGTTCTGGAACAGCAGGGAAACACCACAGTATTTCATTTCCTATTTTTATTTTTATTTTTTTTCCAGACCAGATTTCAGCTAGCAGGACTGCCAGTTTTGTTTTGGTATGTTTTTGGTTAACATTAAATCATATCACACATAGTTTAAATATGAGTTTGTATTTATCTGCATAGCATACAGGCAGCATCTCAAACATACAAGTGTGTTTCTGAGTCTGGGCTCCGCGTTATTCTTTCTTTCTGTCTGTATTACACACCAAGATCAGCCAAAAATCTTTCCACCGTCACTGGTACCATTTCAACCTTTAAAAACCTTCTTTTTTTCTGCCTTTCCGTGTTTTTTTCTGTATGGAAAAAATAGCATGTTCATTCTGACAAGCAGAGGACAGATGTTTAATTAATTAATTAATTAATTTTCCCTTACCCTTTAGGGACCAGGAGAAAAAAATACGTAGCATTAGCATGCTAATGGTTAGCCTGTTAGCTCCTTAGACAATTTTTTTCACATGGTCTCTGAAAGGAAAGGAAACAAAAACTCCCCGCTTTTCAAAGCTGATTTGATATGCAAAGAGTTAGTCTCTCTCTCTCTCTATATATATATATATATATGCATAGTAGTGGTAAAAAAGAAAAGTCAGGAAAGCACTTTAATTTTTTCCATGTTAACCTTTCAAACTTCCTTAAATGAGAGTGTCATTTCATGAAACATGAAAATCAGCCAGAACATGCACACAAGTGGTGTATTATTCAAGCACAGCAACACTGTTGTCTGGGCTAGTGTGCATGTGTGTTGTTGAGCTTGATAGAACCTGAGTATTTGCATTGCCATGAATGAAGCTGCTGTCGATTATCTACAGAACAGCTCAACCTGAGGAGCCGTTTCACTACGTAAAACATGTCACATTGTTTATCTGAGCTGGACTCCAACTTTAGAAAATTTTGACAGTGACAACAAAAACCACACAGGCGTTTAAAAATTAAGTAGCTGTTCTAAAAATTGAATAAAAACGAATAAATACATAATAACACAGCAAGATTATGCTTGACTAAAAGTGTTCTTTTATTTAATATGAATGTTTGCCTTAGTAGGGAAACACCACAGGATTTTATTTCCTGAAAAATCAGGCATTTTGTCCAGCAGGACTGTAATTTTTGCTCTGGTGCCTGTACAAATAAAGGAAATTAGATACAAAACTCCATGCCGATGATTTCTTTGCACTTTATCATAAATCTAATGCATCTACACATGCTATTCCAGTTCACCCCCGTCTTTGTTTTCTTTATCCTTCTTTCCTTGTTCCTGGTTTTAGGTACACAGATGCTAAGATACAGGCAGCTAGAGCAGTTCTTTCAAAAAGCCGGGGGGCGGGGGGTTATATGAGCTCTCTTTTTGGTTTGTGTTGAGATTTGCGTTGTTGTGTTTTGTATTAATTGTGGAGGACAGATGTTATTCTTATGAGTTCCATCTTCTGAGATAACTTAAACTTTCTGACATACCAAGCTGCTTTAGTGGCTACATTACATTTAGTGGCTTGCAGCTCAGAGTCTCAAACTACATCCTTGTTTCATTCTTCAGAGTTGGTGTGCAAAGTATTTTTTTAAATCATGTAATTGTAGAAAATGTTATCATATAAGAAATATCTGACATACAGCTAAGATTCTTGATTTGCAGAAGATATGAAAAAGTTTAACTGCATATCAGTACAGCTATGGAAATGGATCTCGTTGTTTCTTTATGACATTACCTAGAGGTAGCAAAGAGAAAAGCAAAGGCCCTAAAAGTGAACCTTGTGGGACTCCACAAGAAATGTTAAAATTTTTTGATGAACGATTTACTAATAATACCCAAAACAAAAATATGAGAGGAATGTTACATTCTAGCTTTACTCAGGTCAAAAGCCAATGCTCTTGTCATTCATGAACATGAAGATTAAATAATACAAAAGAAGTATGTTGTCTTTCCTAAATCAGGCAATGCTAATAAAAAAAGCTACATGCCTGAAAATTAAGAGACCCTTATTAGTCCCACAATGGGGACATTTTACCTCCTCATTTAACCCATCCGTGAA
>NC_051219.1:10149403-10189403 GCF_015220715.1 Pygocentrus nattereri | reverse complement strand
ATTTATAGGTAAAAATACAAATTACAGAAACTGGAAAAACTGGGAAAAAAAAAAAAAAAAATATATATATATATATATATATATATATATATATATATATATATATGGGGCAGCACGGTGGTGTGGTGGGTAGCGCTGTCACCTCACAGCAAGGAGGGCCTGGGTTTGATTCCCCGGCCGGGCGACCGGGGTCCTCTCTGTGTGGAGTTTGCATGTTCTCCCCGTGTCTGCGTGGGTTTCCTCCGGGTTCTCCAGTTTCCTCCCACAGTCCAAAGACATGCAGTCAGGCCAATTGGACATATATATATATAAATGTTTAGTTTTCAGTTTGCAATTATTAATGACTAGTAGGTTCTTTCAACGTCAAATTCAAATGGTGCTTCTTGGCTGATGATCACAGTGTTCAGTACTGAGGATTATTTAATTAGCCTGACATTTACGTTCCCAAAAACACTCAGCAGAACATCACACCATTCACTAACATTGTTTTGCAGTAGGAGCGAATTTAAATGTGCATGTATTTGTTTGAAAACAACATTTTCTAGGGCTGTTCTTCAGGCTTATCTAGAATTATTTAGTTCAGAATGACCAGTGCAACTCTTTTTAGCAGAAGCTTCACCACAGCAGTTTTGAAAGTGCCTGGAAAAACATTTATGGTCAGAGAATCATTTTCAATATCTAAAACACCACCGTTACCACAATCCAAAAGCATCTTAAAGAATGATGTAGGAACTGAGTCGATTTTCACAGCATTATTTAGACTGAGATCTGCTCTTTGAACAAAATATTATGCATTATGCATATGAATTTTAGCTTTCCTCCATAAATGACTGCACTATTCTCTAAATGGGTGTGCTGTCCTCAAAAGTGTTGTGTCGTTTAAACACTGCGTGAGTCCAACTGTAGGAGTTCAACGTGTTTTTATTAACAGCATTACCGCACACTCCCCCACACATCGTTTTCTCTCCCCATCTCTGTCCCGTCCCCCCGAGGCTCCCCCCTCTCGCCATTCCCCTACTGACAGTTCCTACCTCTCCATATTCAATCACACCACATCTCCCCTTTTTAGAATCGATGGGTAGACTGCCATTGATACCGCAGAACCTTAGGGGATTATTCTGCCCCTGTGGCTGCAAGATCTGCTCCTACCTGGAACATTCTCGCACACAACAGACACACAACTATTTAACATTAGACTCATAATAAAACTGTGCTGCCTGTAACATTACAACTTAGAGACTATGACATTTACATTTCCAATAGTGCAAAAAAACACAAAATTGCATAATACAATAACAAAACTACTTTTTTTCACATCTGTCAAACTCTTTGCTAAAGAAAAGTTATAAGTTTAACATGGTAGGTTTCACTACAGCTCTCCCAGACCTGGTTCTGAGAGCAGGAGTAGATGGTGGTTCAGGAACGTTCTGCTGTGGTGCTGCTACTGCAGGTTGTAATGTTGGAGGCCGTTCAGGAGTGCCTCCCAGCATGCCCTCAGCTGTTCCACCACTGATCTGCTCCGGAGAAGGCTGCATGGCAATAAGATGACAGTTTCGCCTGATGACCCTGTGAAGACCCTCCACCAGATAGGAGCGGGGTGTGGTGTGGCTCCCAATAACAGCTCCGGTTGCCTTCTGGTCGGTGATCCACACGTCTTGTCCAAGAACAAGCTTGTGAAGGTTTCGTGCACGATGTTGCTGATAATAACACTGTGCATCGTTCGGCTTCCTCTCCCTTTCTTTCAGCATTACTTTGTTTTTATCAGGAATAGAAGGAACTAGCAACGCCGGAAGAATAGGCACAGTGGTACGAAGCCTCCTTCCCATAAGAAGTTGAGCTGGACTGTACCCATTTTGTAGCAGGGTAGCCCTGCTATGCAAGTAGAGCAAGATAAGGATCGTCTGATTTCTTTAAGAGACCCTTTACAGTCTGTACTGCTCGTTCAGCTTCAGCATTTCCCTGGGGGTATTTTGGACTACTGGTCACATGACAGAATTCATAGGAT
Source organism: Pygocentrus nattereri (assembly GCF_015220715.1). Taxonomy (NCBI): domain Eukaryota; kingdom Metazoa; phylum Chordata; class Actinopteri; order Characiformes; family Serrasalmidae; genus Pygocentrus; species Pygocentrus nattereri. Next base: position 10,187,398 of record NC_051219.1, on the reverse strand, counting down.
GCTGCAAACTCAGCAAAAGCCACTCCAGAAAATTGTGGCCCATTATCAGTGACTAGTGTCTCACAGATCCGGTGACGTGCAAAAATTGACTTCAGGTGGTGGATCACATCATTAGACCTTGTGGGGGTCAGCAGAGCGATCTCCACATACCTTGACATGTAGTCTACCACTAACAGGTAGGTTTTACTCCCTAGCATGAACAAATCTGCTCCACATTTCTGCCATGGTTTGCCGAAATATGGTGTGGAGATCAGTGGCTCCCTGTGGTTCTGTCTCTCCTGGCAGCATGCTCAGCAGTTGAGAACCAATTCGTTCAGCTGCTGGCTCAGCCCTGGCCACCGCACAGACTGTCGCACCCGCTCTCTGTGCTTGACCACACCTTGATGTCCTTCATGCAGCTTGGCGAGAACTTTGAGAATTTCTCATTGTTGAGGGTATAACAAGTCTTTGTCCCTTTAGCAGAAGACCATCTTGTACTGTGAGAAGAGCTCTTTCAGCCCAGTAGAACTTCAGTGCAGGTTCTTTGGCGCCCCTACTGGCCAACCTTCTGTACACGACTGCATCACACGTGCACACACACTGTCCCTCTGCAGCTGATCTTTCAACTCCTCCAGATAGGCAGCTCTTTGTCAGCAGGTGTTACTCCTCTTTTGACTGTTGCCCGTGACAACGTATCTGCTGACCACAGACACTTCCCTGATACATGAGATATGGAATAGGAGTAGCGCATCAAACGCATTCTGAAGCGTTGAATTCGAGGAGGTAGAGCATCTAGTGCTTGAGACCCCAGGAGACTCAGGAGAGGCTTGTGATCTGTCTCCAGCTGGAAATGTTTCCCAATCAGGAAGTTGCGAAACCTCTCGCAGGCCCCGGTCAGTCCCAATGCCTCCTGTTCCACTTGTGCATATCTCTGCTCTGTTGGTGTGAGCGACTGTAACATACAGGCTATTGGCCTCCACTCCTTGTCCCACTTTTGGAGTAGCACTCCTCCCAGCCCATACGACAACGCATCTGCAGAGACTTTACACTCTCTATTAGGATCGTACATGGCTAGCACAGGTGGTGATGTAAGTGTATTCTTCAAATCTAGAAAGGCATTAGCCTGATTGACGCTCCGCATCCAGCAGTTTTTCTTTGACAGGAGGTCACGCAGGGCTTTATTCCTCTCAGCCAGCTGAAGTATAAACTTGCCTAGTTGGTTCACCATTCCTAGAAAGGATCTTAATTCGCTCACTGTCGTTGGCTCCTGCATCTTCCTTACAGCCTCTGTCTTGCCTGGGTCTGGGCTGATGCCATTGGCAGAGACCACATGACCCAAGAAGCTCACCTCAGACTTTGACAGGTCACATTTTCCAATGTTCAGGGTGATGCCTGCCTTCTGAATTTTCTTCAGTGCAGCATGCAGACGAGTGTCATGCTCCTCTTGTGTGCGACCCCACACGAGCACATCGTCTATATGGCATACCACGCCCTCAAGTCCCTCTGTGACCTCAGTCACCATTCTGTTCTGAAAATGTTCTGGGGCTGAGGCAATGCCAAAGGGCAGACGCTTGAAATAATATCGTCCAAAAGGTGTGATAAAAGTTGTCAGTTTCGCTGAATCTTTAGACAGGGGAATTTGATAAAACCCCATATTTGCATCCAGCTTACTAAAAATGCTGGCTCCAGCCAGCATTCCCAGTGTTTCCTCCACTGATGGCAGGATGAATTTTTCTCGACACACTGACTCATTCAGTTTGGTGAGATCAACGCATATACGCACGCCACCACTTTTCTTAGGCACTACTACGATGCCAGCACACCAGTCTGTTCACCAATTGCTCTTCAGTTCTGCATATTACCCCGAGATCTTTCATGCGGGACAGTTCTTGCTTGACTTTGTCCATAAGTGGCAATGGGATTCTCCTTGGTGTTTTTAGTGAGAATGGTTGAGCCCCTGGTTTTAGCTTTTTAGTGTATGGCTGGCACATTTCTCCAAGTCCACTGCATAGTTTTGGGTATGTTCTTAAACATCACTCTGGTGTCATGGATGTTTATGTCAACCATCCAGGCATCGCCCTTTGACATGATGCTGCCAAGGAAAATAGCATCCTCTTCTTCATGCACCGACTTCTCAGACTTTCATGCACGCTCATAGATTACGTTTTTCTTAACTACGAAGAAGCATTGAAAGCCGTCACGTACCCCTTTTTATGTGCCTCGTTCAGCAGCTGTTCACCCATGCAGTATATCAAAGTATTAACCTGATTCTCTTCAGAGCTCGCATTCAGGATACTTGCCAGGCCAAATCTTTCAAATCTTCGCATCCATTTGTCCCACTCGTGTGGCTTAGAAATGGATGTTAAATGTAGCGCATGGTCCTGCCCCCACAGCAACTCTCCACGCTAACTACAGGACTTCTGACACCATGTCATGTCGTTAAAACTCCAACTGTAGAAGTTTAACGTGTTTTTATTAACAGCATTACCGCACACTCCGGTTTTCTCTCCCCGTCTCTGTCCCGTCCCACCGTGGCTCCAAAACGGGTGCATTTTATGTTTAACGGTTGTACTAACACCAAAACAGGTGTATTGTCCTCAAAACGGGTGCATTTTCCTTTTGACGGTTGTTTTAACCCCCAAATAGGTGCATTTTATGTTTAACGGTAGTCCTAACCCCAAAACAGGTTCACTTTACTTGTATAAACCCCAAAACAATTTTTTTTTTCATTTGAACGGTTGGGTGCATTTTCCTTTTAAAGGTGATTCTAACACCAAAACAGGTGTATTATCCTCAAAACGAGTGCATTTTTAAACGGTTATATTTCTCATATAACATAGTAAATATGCATGTATTTATTTAAAAACAACATTTTCTATGGCTGATCTTCAGGCTTCAATGCTATTGTTTTTAGCCAACGGTTGTACTACCCCAACCGGTGGTTTTTAACGGTACTAACCTCAAAACAGGTGCGTTTTATTTTTAACGGTACTAACCTCAAAACAGGTGCGTTTTATTTTTAACGGTACTAACCTCAAAACGGGTGCGTTTTTATTTTAACGTTTGTGCTATCTCAAAAACGGTGTAGTATGTAGTGGATGTACTGTCCTCAAAATTGGTGTTGTTCTAACTACACTAAAAAGTGTACTATCCCCAAAATGTGTGTGTTTTGCTTTTAACAGTTGTAATATCCCCCAAAATGGGTACATTTTCCTTTTAACAGTTGTCCTAACCCCAAAACGTTGTGGTATCCCCAAAATTGGTGCACTATTCTCTAAATGAGTGAAATCCTCAAAATGGGTGAACTTTCCCCTAAAGTGGTGCTTTTCCTTCTCAACCCCTTTATTTTCCCCTAAAAGAGTGGACTTTCCAATAAACGGGTGAATTTTTTTCCAAACCGGTATATTTTTCTTTTAATGGTTGTCCTAACCCCAAAATTCTGTAATATCCCCAAAACGGTGGCATTTTCCTTTTAACAGTTGAACTATCCCCAAAACTGTGAAGTATCCCAAAAATGGGTGCGTTTTCCTTTTAGCGGTTGTCCTAACCCCAAAACAGGTGCACTATACTCTAAATGAGTATACTGTCATCAAAATAATCTTGTTGTCAATGGCATGAGGTCATTCACAATGAGAACCAATGCTGTCTCAGTGCCATGGTTAGAAAGAAAGTCTGACTGAAATTTCTTATATAACTTGTTAGATATAAAATGTGCATGCATTTGTTTGAAAATGACATTTTCTAGGACTGTTCTTCAGACCTATCTAGAATTATTTACTACAAAATGGCCAGTGCTACTCTTTTTAGCAGAAGCTTCACCACTGAAGTTTCGAAAGAGTCTGAAAAAACATTTATGGACAGAGAATAATTTACAATATCTAAAACACCATTGTGACCACAGTCAAAAAGCATCTTAAAGAATGATGTAGGGTCGATTTTCACAGCATTATTGTAGACTGAGATCTACTCTTTGATAAAAAAAATGATGTAATAGCATTTTAGCTTTCCTCCATAAATCACTGCACTGTCCTCAAAATGGGTGAACATTTCGCCTAAAGTGCTCTTCCTTCTAAACACCTCTATTTTTCCCAAAAAGAGTGCACTAAACTTGTGAAATTTCCTGAAAATGGGTGCATTTTCTTTTTAATGGTCGTACTAACCCCAAAACAGGTGTATTATCGTCAAAACCAGTGCACTGTCCTTTTAACGGTTGTACTAACCCTAAAAACAGGTGTATTATCATTTAATTAAGTGCACTTTCCTCTTAAGGGTCGTACTGTCACCTAAATGGGTGCATGTTCCCCTAAACAGGTGCACTTTCCTCTAAATGCCTGCATTTGCCTTGTTTACCTGGTTGTACTATGCTGTAAAGAGGTGCACTTTCCCGTAAATGGGTGTCCTATCCTCTGAATGGGTACACTTTCCTTTCAACTGTTATGCTTTCCTCTAAACGGGTATACTATTCCCTAAATGGCTGAAGGCAGACAGTAATCAACTCTGCTCCTAACAAATGCATGAACAGGTTTCTCCGAGTGCACTATTGTCTATGCAGGAGCACTTTCTTCTAAATGAGTGCATGTTCTGTTCGAAATGAGTGCACTTTTCTCTACACTGGTGTTCACTCTCTCAATAAATTTGTTTTGCTTTTCACCAAGGTTGCCTATTTGATCTAAATGTGAAAAACCTATTCTTGCGAACTAGTCTCTGGATTTTTGCCCAATTTTCATCAAAGTGGTATCAAATGATTCAGCAGAGACTGCTCCTCAATAATTATCAAAAAAACCTTGATATTTATAATCAATATGGCCACCATAAGCCAACAAACCCTTCTGGATTAGAAGATAATTGACTTATAGAACTGGAACTTGAACTGGAATAAATGCCTTTTCTGATCATCACTAAACCTCATACACATTTGTAAGAGTATGTATAGGTCATCATGCAATGCTCAAAATCAAAATAAAAATTCCTCCATTTGGCCGTATGGGGGGGCGCATTTCCAAATGTTAGGAGTTTTCAACACATTTATTGGTGTAACTTAAGATGCAAGTGATCTAGACATGAAATTCTTTTTTGGACTTATTGTTTGGGACATTCTTAACATGTCATATCACAAAAACATTTCATTTCTGCTTCATATGTTTAGCTAAATTGCATCATGTGCAAAACCTGCTTTTGCAAACTAGTCTCTTCACGTTTCCTCATGCCACTCATGTCAAATTATTCAGAAGAGAGGATTGTGCAATAATCATCAAAAACATTTGAATATACTTAAAGAACATGGTCGCCACAAGCTAACAAATCCTTCTGGACTGCAGATGATCTAAAACATCTAAAAGTCACCAATGCTAGACCACTTTCTCTCAGTCTCATGGACAATCTTGACAAATTGTGGACTTTTCATGAACCCTACCTTGCCTTGCTTGTTTCCTTTCTATGAACAACTTTTGCACATAGTTGCCAGTTAGGGCAATCTTCTGTGCGAATGCTACTATGTGGGAAATGCTCCCATTAGCTATGTAGTTCTGACATCTATGTTGACCACCTCTTGCCTGTAAAAGAGGATCGACAAACCAGTATAGCTCAGTACATATGAATGGAAACTTATAATGTGTATAAAGACTTCATCTCACTGTTTATGGCAACTGAAGGCCTTTTGATGATCTCAGTTTCTTTCAGTTCTATTCACTCTGCCTATGAATAAGTCTTAAACTGCTTGAGGCCTTTATAGGTCTAATGGGCTAAACCTGCAGAAGGGCTGGTACTGCTTGTGTGTGCTTGGACCCGCTCATCGGCGCTTGCGGCTATGTTTAGTATTATTATTATTATAGTCAATAATGATTTGTGCTTGTTTTTTGTTGTCCACTAGATGGAGCCACTCTCCTGTGCTCTGCTCTGTAACTTACTGCTGCCCCACAACTGTATGGTCTAAAGTTCTCTCTTTCTATCGGTCTGTTTCTCTATCCCACACACACACACACACACACACACACACACACACACACACACACACACACACACACACACACACACACACACACACACACACACACACACACACACACTTATATTTACGCTTAGAACCCTCTCCAAAACCATAGACATTATGATGGAGGTGCCCCGCTCGTTGTAGCAATAACAGCTGCTACTCTTCTGAGAAGCTCTGAAGCCTGATTACTTGTCTAACAACCATTGCACATAGTGATCTTATGCTTGTGTTCAGCTGCTCCATGGAAGCTTCCACTTCCTGAAGCTCCTGATACATCGTTCTTGTGTTGATGTTGCTTTCAGAGGCAGTTTGGAGCTCTGTAGTGAGTGACAGCCGATTATAGATGCTGTGTGCTTCACACTCGGCAGCCCCACTGTGTGAGTTTATGTGGTCTACCGCTTCATGGCTGAGCTGTTGTTGATTATAGACACTTCCATTTCACAAGGATAGCACTGATAGTTGACCAGGGCAGGCCTAGCAGGGCAGAAATTCCACAAACTGACTTGTGGCAAATGTGGCATCGAATGATAGTGATATGGGTTTAGCCACTGAGCTCTTCAGTGTGACCCATTCTACTGCCAGTGTTTGTCTATGGCGATTTCATGGCTTTGTGATTGATTTTATTGACTTGTTAGCAGTGAGTGTGGCTGAAAGATGTCCACATACTTTTGGCCATATAATGTATATGAAGTTTTTCACTATTATTATTCTCTCAAATCCATGATGGATCATTTGTTGATCAGCTCTGTTTTATTCAGGTTGTTCTTGCTGAGTTGAATTGTTATGCCTGCCTTCACTAAACAATTGAAGTCATAAACTCATAGTTTTTCTCTGTCCTTGGATGAATTAATGCAGCTGTTAATCATATTGGTTAATATGCTTTTTTGGCTTTCCTGGACATAGATATAGATGTTGTATACTTTGCTATCTGAACAGGCAGTGAATGTTCATTTTACACACAATAAATAGACCAAAAAGAGAAGAACACTTGCCGGGGGTATATGTATATTTTTAAATGCTTGTAAGATGGACAGAGTGTAGTAAAAGGGGAAGTGTTCATATCAGTCGATATCGATACACATCGTGATAAATGTCAAATCATTATTTCTTTCAAGCTTGAAAGCTGATTTCTGCTCCTGGGTGGTTAATCACTCTTTTAAACTATCCTTTATGGTCAGAACACGACAAACACTCACCAAACAGTGGAACATTTCACAAATCTGTCATGGGACAGTGGGTTTTTACCAGCTTGAAAAAGCACAGGCACAGTTTGTAATAGTCATAATTTAAGAAAGAAAAGATTATTTTAGCTGTCTGGTGATGAGCGCTTGGCTATCCGGTTACAAATGCTAAACACGTGGCCAAGAACAGTGCTAAACTGTTTAGTTTCTCCACAATGTCAACTTAGTACAAATAGCAAATATTAGCTGGCTCAGTACGTCATTGATGGATCCCACCGCCTTACTGCCACCGGTCGCACTCAAACAGGGACTATATAACTCCTCATTTCAGCTTTGCTAAAGTATATTTGGCAACTCATTTTACTCGTTGCCTCCCGTCTATAATTGTGTTGAAACACTTGTCGCGCATATACTAACCAATTGTCCTCATATAATCAGAATTATTTTTTAAGGTTTGCCAACTCCACAGCTCACTGTTATGTTTGCTCTGCATATCCGCATAGCTCTGATAATTCCCAAGCACATCGTCTTGCTAGTGTCAGCTTACCTGAGTCTCTTTGTTTCCGGTGTTTATGGTAAAGTGGGAACATCAGGACAGGCACCAAGGGGAGTATCTTATACTGGGTGGATAAGGAGTCCTTATCTCAATGAGACGCATAGGTTTGAGACTTTAGGTAATGGATCAATTGATAGTGATGCTTGTCAGGAGTTTTGCCTTGTTACTGCTATGGCACCTATCAACCTATCTCTACCTGTGTTACACTCTCCTGGTCAAGTCTTTCCTTTGTGTTTTGAATGCATGGGTAAGGTGCTAATGGGTAAGTTGACTAACAGCATGTGTGGGGTTATCTTTGTTGAATGTAAACCTAAGCAAGGTGAGTGTAAGTCTGTTATTCCTGGTTATAGAGCTTCTTTTACACACCCAGATGTTAATGGAACCATTTATGTAGTTGATTGGTATTGGATTTGCGGTAGCCTAGCTTATGATTCACTCCCTAAGTTTTGGGATGGTCGTTGTGCCTTTGCACCACTAATTTCTCCTGTGAAGGATATTAGCGGGTCATCTTATATCGTAAGGAGTCCCGGTAAGTCTGTAGTCTGTAGTCGTAGATCCTTAGATGACGAAATTCCACCTGAACATTATTTAACTACTAAATGACACCAGTTTTGGACATCAGCCCTTTCTCCATTTGATACTGTACAATGGCACGTGATAGAGAAATTGCATTTTAATTTAGCTAGATTTATTAATCACTCTGTAGAAGCTGTAAATTGCATTGACAGTGAGTTAACTGCTTTAAGGTTGATGGCAGAGCAAAACAGGATTGCTATGGACTTGTTGTTGTTGAAGGAAGGTGGAGTATGTCATATGTTATAGGCACAGAGTGTTGTACTTTTATCCCAGCTAATGATGCTCCGGAAGGTAACATTACTGTGGCTATAAAGAAGATGAAATATGTTGCTGAGTCAATGGTTAAGGCTGAAGTTATGAATGGGGTAGTTGGTATGGTTTGCCTGGGTCTTTAACTCCTTATTTGTCTTTAATTGCACCTACTGTTGTTGTGGTTTTGATTCTGTTCATTTTACTTTCTTGTTTATGCTCTTTTATCATGCCAATTGTAGCTTTGGGGGCAGTCGTGGGCTGGAGGTTATGGAACTTACTTTTTTACTTTACTTTAGGGAACAAATACTTTTTTGATCCCACAACTGGGGAAATTCCACCTCCCCATCCGTGAAGTGAAACACCACACACACACACACACACACACACACACACACACACACACACACACAAGGGGGCAGTGAGCACACTTGCCCAGAGCGGTGGGCAGCCCTATCCATGGCAACCGGGGAGCAGTTGGGGGTTAGGTGTCTTGCTCAAGGACACCTCAGTCATGGACTGTCAGCCCTGGGGATTGAACCGGCGACCTTCCGGTCACAGGGCCAGATCCCTAACCTCCCACGACTGCCCCAAAAGGTTATGATAAACCTGGAGTGAATTCCTCTCATTTCTTCAGTTCAAAAATCCAATTAAACTACATTATACCCCTCTTACTACACAGATTATTAATGCATAGACAATGTCATTAGAACTGAATCATCATATATTACACATAATCAATCACTGAGAGAGCGTCAGGAGAGAGTTCAGATGAAGAGGATGGAGGAGATCAGAGGAACCAGCATGATGAGGAGGCTCAGCTTAACCCCCTCAACACCATTAACACCCTCAGTACCATTAACCCCCTGAGCACTGTTACACAGATCAGTGTCACAGCAGGTTATCATCCCAGAGCTTGCTGCTTCATCACACATAGTCTTGTTTGCACATCCTTTCCCAGGTACCTCCAGGCCATATGCTGTAACTGAGATAAAAAGAAAGATGTTCTATTCACTTCAACAGATATTCAGTTCACTTCATTTAGCTAGGAATCGGACCAAAATGACTCTCCTTATGCAATTCCCAGCTATTGTTGGGACTGTTACTGGGAACAGCAATTAAAGATAAGTATTATGGTCAAATATTTCTACTAGCTGGGGGTAAATGAGAAAACAACTCTTTTATCAGCAGTGTTTGTTGGGGAATTTTAATTGTAAGGGTATAATATCAAGTGAAAATTCTCTCGTGAACACATTTTGAGATTTCTTATGTAAGACGTTTAGCACATTTAAACAAATTTTTAAAATTTAAATTTTTGTAACAGTAAAATAAAGAGCCTGGAGACGAGACGGGGTACGTGGAGTCAGTACAGCTTAGAAAATATAATTTCAGTGGATTCTGGTACAAATATGTATCCCTGACTAAAGGTACCCTTGAGGGTCCAACCCTAGTGGCAGTTTTGTATCTTTTTTCTGAAAGTATATAAACAGCTTCAGTAAATACATTAGTACATAGGCCCAACCTCACAAAGAGCTCGGCTGCATACACCCACCACAGGCGTACAATTTGTGAATTACAGAAAAATGAGATGGTGGAGTTGTGCTTCTGTCTCACCTGTGGCAGTAAAGCAGCGATCTTCATCAGCCTTACATTGCTGAGTTGTACATACTACTTTCCAACAGGTGTAACAGTTCAGTGCCATGGAAGTTTGAAAAGCTTCGCAGGTAAACAAGCAATTGAAAAAACAAAAAAGAAAAAAAAAAACAATGAGATTAACCAAAACTAAAACAGCTAAAATAACAATTAATAATGAAGAACAGGAGCCTTTAAAGCTGAATTTCAGACTGTACACTTTGGTTGATGATTGCAGCGTTCAGTACTGATGATTATATCAAGTTTACATTCCCAGTAACACTCTGCACAACATTACACCAACAACATGTACTATCAAACATGGATATCTCAGACAATGCGCTACTATGGTTCAGATCGTACCTCACTGGGCGCTCATTCAAGGCATCGTGGCATGGAGAGCTCTCCTCAGCCCACTCGCTATCCACTGGGGTTCCCCAGGGATCGGTACTGGGACCCCTTCTCTTTTCTATTTACACCACCTCTCTAGGCCGGGTTATCCGCTCACATGGCTTCTCGTACCATTGCTATGCTGACGACACCCAGCTCTATCTGTCATTCCCGCCTGATGACCCGTCGATCTCTGTGCGGATATCGCAGTGCCTCTCGGACATATCCGCATGGATGAAGGAACACCACCTTCAACTAAACCTGTCCAAGTCTGAACTTCTGGTTATACCAGCTAAACAATCCATTCAACACAACTTCACCATAACCATCGACTCACTCTCACTCTCCCCGACAAAGGTTGCTAGGAACCTGGGGGTTATGGTAGATGACCAACTCTCCTTTACGCACCATGTTGCCTCGGTGGCTCGGTCCTGCCGCTTTGCGCTGTACAACATCAGACAGATACGGCCGTTTCTAACACACCAAGCCACCCAACTCTTGGTACAAGCAGTGGTCTTCTCACGCCTCGACTACTGCAATGCCATACTAACGGGCCTCCCGGCCTGTGTTGTAAAACCACTGAAGATGGTTCAGAACGCTGCAGTGCGTCTGGTCTTTAACCAACCAAAACGGGCGCATGTCACCCCACTGCTCATTGAGCTCCACTGGTTACCGGTTGCTGCTCGTATCAAATTTAAAACTCTTACAATTGCCTACCAGGTGTTAACAGAGCAGGCTCCTTCCTACCTGCACTCGCTCCTAAAGGCTTACAGCACCGCCCGGCCGTTGCGATCCTCCAATGAACGTCGCTTAGCTTTGCCAAACATTCACACAAAGCATTCGAGACTGTTTTCATACTTTATTCCCCAATGGTGGAACAAGCTACCTTCCACTGTCAGAGCAGGGGCGTCCCTCGCTATGTTTAAGAAACTCCTGAAGACAGAGCTCTTCAGGGAGCACTTACTCTAATCGCCTCTTGCAAATCTAACCACTACCAACCTCATCTCCTTCTTGCCCTCCTTCCCTTCTCTACCCCGCTATTACCCCTTGGCCTCCTTTAAGGCCTGACTATGTTTGTTCTATGTACCACATTATTTGTAAGTCGCTTTGGATAAAAGCGTCTGCTAAATGTAATGTAATGTAATGTAACATAAATCCTTGCATCTCAATTTTTATTAATTTTTTTAATTTATTTATTTTGCATGCATTAAAAAATTGTATTCAAAATGTTACCATTTTTGAGATACAAAGTTGTGTTCCAACAGAAAAGACTAATACTCTCTTCCAGTACCTCCTGGAAGATTCAATAAGACACTAAACCTTTAAGGAAAGAAATCTCTGCAAATGAAAAACAGCTTTAAAAACACTCGCACTGCACACTGACATTGACAATACATCAGTAATAACAATCAGCAGGTTAAGTGAATTCCATTGGATTAAGATCTGTACCAACAATATGACATTCTGTACCTTCAGAAAAAAGCATGTAGATGAGCACCAGAGTGACCAGCGGCTTCATTGTCGGTGGACTAGAGAAGTTGAGTGTGATGGAGAAATAAGACTGACCTTAATACATATCTGTTCTATGGAGGTGTGGCTTTAAGTAGACCTGTTCCTGTGAGAAGATTGACAGACCTTTAACATTTTTAAAACAATATAAATATTACATTTGAGCATTATGTTAAACATCCAGCCAAGTTTGAATTACAAAAAGAACAACAACGAGGAATATAATAAAAGACAGCTTACAAATTCCAATCAGACCTATCTGAGATCTAATCTGCGATTAATATTCTGATGAGTACCAGTGTTAGACAGCTCTCAGCCCAACCCTCCCAGCCTGCTACACCACTAAAGGAAAACTAAACACAACAGCACAAACAAGGAGAAATGAGTGATATGTAGACATACGTAGGTCACTGCTCACTAGAAACATCTTTCGGTGTAACGATGATAGCTGATCTTGTCAACAGGTGATCCTCACAAAGTTCCAGGGAACATCCAGAGAGCATGTGGACATGGGCCACTTCCAGCAAAGATATGCCATTGCTGGCCCCTGGTTTGCAACGGGCTAACTACATGTGAGCCAAAAGAGGCCCACATATTAAAATGATCATATGGCCCACGTGTCTTGAAACAGATCTGGCCCACTTCTGGTAAACATTGCCAGAGCTGATATGAGCTACATGAATCATTTATATTTTAAACAGGGATTAAAAGGACTTTGGGGGAGCATAGTTTACATTCAGACCTTGGCCATATATTCACAGTACAGTGAAAAAATCCAACCTAAAATGTTTTAGATTTTATGGCATTTTATTTGTTATTTCAAAAAGAGAAATACCAGGTTAAAATACTAATTTTAGTTCATTCAACACAAACTGCCTCAGTACTAGGAACACTGCTACATATCCTAGTGTGCAGTTTAATTCAGATTTAGTTTACAGTGATTTGTGGCTGCTTAATATTTTGTGTTCATTAAACTGGGTCTGTTCTGGCTCTGGTGGTTTAAAGGTGGCTGAGATGTGGCCCTGTAATGGCAGTAAACAGGTTCTGGCAACTACATCTGGCCTACTACTGTGCCATCATTTCACGTGGTATGTGGACCACATCTAAATGCAAGATTTGGTCCAGGTTTCGGCCATATCAAATGTGCTATCTGGGCATTAGTCTGTGTTTTCTTCTGAGTAGCCTGCTCTTGTGGACGCCCAACATACATATGTTCTTTAAAATAAAGTGATACCTGTAAAACCTTGTGGCCTCCATTTTCCTTGAGTTAAATATTAATGAAAACAAACTCTAAGGACCCAAAAGGACTGTGCTTAAATTCCTCACTTGCTTATGAATCAATCAACCAATTAACCCTTATTTTGACTCGGATGTACATTTAGGGTGACCATCAGTTATAATGTGGCCAAGCAAGTTAAAAAGCGAAGAATGAAAAGATGAAAAATTGGATTTGAAAAATGAAAGAATCAAATCAACGACAAACCAAACTAAGAAAACTAAGTGACTGCAAAAATGAACTGCATAAATTCAAAAAGGAAATAAAGATTAAATAGTGATAAAATAGCAGAAACCATGTAACCAAAACAGTTAAAGAAGTAAAATAATCTACAAGGATAATAAACTTTTTAGGTTATAGCCCATAACATAAACTAATAATCTGATCCAACAAATAAAGGTAGATCAGGTCTGATAAATACCATTATTTACAGAAAACAACAGTGATGTGAAAAGACATATGGCCATATTATCTTTACAAACTAATGTGTTTCCCACCATATGGCTAGAAAGGCCCAACCAACGTTTTCATACAGTGTGCAATGATGAGTGCTGTAAGGGTCTACATGGTGGATAGATTACATCACCATAGTTGAGGAAGACTAGTAAGATTGCCTCCATGATTCGATGCCAGCCAGTCAGTCCGTTCAGTGACTCTCTCAATGCTTGATCTTGTTTCTTTGAATTTAAAACTAGCTTAGACTCTCAAAAATGCAGTCTGTAAGGAACTGAAGGAGCTTTTCTGCTGCTACATGAGTCAGGTGAAGTCGTCTGCATACATTCTCTGAATATCATTCACGTTTGTTTCAAAGATGTCAGCAGTTATAAAAATTTGTACACACTTGATGATTCTTCAAGGGTTCTTTAGTAAAGAAAATGTTTCTGTATAGAACCTTGAACACTCAAAGAACCCTTTGCATGATTAAAGGGTTCTTTGCATGGTAAAAATGTTCTTCAGATTGGGGGCGAATGTGCTGTAGATGGTTTTATATAGGACCCTTTTGAAAAGGGTTATACGTAGCACTAAAAAGGGTTCTTCTGTTGTTACAAGCTTGACATCAGAACCTTTTTTGGTGCTATATAGAACAATCTTTACTAAGGTACCATCCTTTTAAGAGTATAGTAGATAATACATCTTGACTCATGTAAGTTAGTGGTTTGATGGAGCAACTCCTTTCTCTTTCTTATGAAACTTCTTGAGAAGAGGATGGAACTTCCTAACAAACCCTCAAGGATATTTGCTCCTCTCAAACTCTATCAGGCTTCTCTTCACACTTAAAGAAGAGAAACACTGCTAGCTGAGAGTGAAGGTAATGTACAGGTTTCCTTAGAATCAGGTGATGTTTATTGTGCTTGTGTTTGCGTTTGTGTTCTTCAGCTGTATTTGACTGTTCTAGGACAAAACCCAAAGCTGTGTTTATATGGAGCTTACAGACAACAACAAAAATCAAACAAGAGTGAAAACAGACAGTAGGTAAAGAAACGTTCGGATGAACCAGCATCATAGATTACATGAATGAATACTACGCTAACAATGATTGAAAGCCAACTAGCTCACTCCAGTAGATGTGGCTGGCTAAAATTAGTTAATAATAATAATAATAATAATAATAATAAATTACATTCATATAGCGCCTTTCACAAACCCAAGGTCGCTTCACATAGCAAAAAAAAAACTATACAGAGGAGAAGGAAGAAAAATGTGCATTAAACAGAAAAGTCTTTAAGTCAGATTTAAAAGAAGAAAGAGAAGAGGATGAACCACTTTAATGGAATGTGTGATGTTGGATAACTGTAGCTAATGATGCTTGTTAAGCTGGCAAAGACAAAGCGTAGTCTAAACATCAGAAACAGGTAGGTTTTTGCCAGTTAGGCGTTTGTGTCTGTTATGAAATTTTTGAAAGGAAAACATAAAAAAAGAAGTCAATTTTCTTTAAGTAACTGTATTTCAGCAAAGCTGACTGTTCTAAGCACAAACAGTTCTCTATCTGTGCAAAACCTGTTTCAGAGTGGTACCACTGTCTAAATGTTTGGCCTTCAGGAGATCAAAAGTTTGAACCCCAGACACACCACAGACCTACTTCGTCAGGAATTTGAGAAGAAGAGAGCACTCAACTCTCAAACCCCCTCCATGCCCCCCACCAGCCCTAAGAGCATCATCCTTACCAGTTGGAGAGCGTAAACTGCTGTGAACGAAGATGTTTGGGGTGAGAATCAGGCATGAATAATCTCTCCATTGCTGCAGAGCTGTTACGGCTCCACAGCAGAACTATTTCTTTAGGTAAAATAACATAATCCTCCTTTACTGTAAAATCATTGTAACACAGTTCAAACACAGTTTTTACAATAAATGTTCTTAAATGCTGGAGTTAATGCATAACTGCTAATTCACCCTTTAACCCTGAAGATCAGCAGAGAGTGCTGGTCACACAGCAATGTAGATAACGGCAAAAAGGCAAAGATGAAGATTTAAGATGAGCAGCAATAATTTGGAGATGAATAGACTTATCTGGTTTCCTGATACGTTTAATCTACAACAATTCGCGAAGCTGAATTCAACCTGTGGAGCAGCAATATTTGCAAACTAATCAATGTGACCTGGCTTAGTCTGACTTAAAGAGCTACAAGTACATTAGCAACTGTCTAATTATAATTGAATTTGAAACATTTGTAGGGATTGACAAACAGAGGGTGTATTGTGAATTAGTATATTACTCAATAGTCATATTAAAAGTTGGGAACTAATTCATAAAATGATGAGTGGCTTCTTATTGCTCACTACTGATAAATTGTCAAAAAATTACTTTGTTCTCATGGGCCACTTGTGGCTCACCATGAAACCATCTGCCTTCCAAACAGTAGATGGCTGGTTCAAATCCCACCTGAGCTGTCCTTGTCAAAGCAAATGACAGCTTGTAGTGATGTGATGTTCGTATCTTGAGAGCCTTGTCAGGCACAGAATAATATTAATATTCAAAAACTGATGATGTTAATGTAGGCTTATAGTGCTTGGACCCCATAATTGCTATATTTTGATTTGCAATCATAAAGGCTGCATCACTATATGAGTGTGTGTGTGTGTGTGTTGAACTATTAGAGCTTTAGTTTGCCCTGTGCGGGAAGCTGTTTGCGTCTTGCATTGGGGAAGTACATGTGTAATTGCTGATAAAATGAAATAAAATGAAGATTAATGTCAGAATTTTTTGATTTGTACCCCCAAAGTCATTGGATGTACCCCTTGGGGTGCACATATCGTAGTTTGGGAACTACAGACAAACAGGTTGCCAGTTCGATCCTCAGTGCCAAAGGTACATGACTGAGGTTTCCTTGAGCAAGACACCTAACCCCCAATTGGAACCCCCCACTGTGGATAGGGCTGTGTGTTCACTGCCCCCTAGTGTGTATGTGGTGTTTCACTGCCCAGATCGGTTAAACACGGAGGTGAAATTTCCCCATTGTGGGACTAATAAGGGTCACTTAATCTTAATATACACTAATTTGAACACCCCGGGTTACATTTAGTTGATTTTCTAAGTGAAAATAAGTGAACACATCCACTACAGAGAACTTTTCTGCAGATTTTAGTGCACAGTTTCCATTTATTTGCTAAGTTTAACACATTGTACAGTTGGGAACAGCTTCTCTTCCACACTGACTCTGAGCACAGGGGCTCCCCAGGGATGTGTGCTTAGCCCCCTCCTGTTCTCCCTGTGTACACATGACAGTATAGCCAAGTAAACATCTAACATCATCTTCAAGTTTGCTGATGACTCCACCATCCTAGGCCTCATCACTGATGGAGATGAAACAGCCTACAGAGACGAGGTCAGTGCTCTATCAGAGTGGTGCCATGACAACAATCTCTGTCTCAACATCAGCAGAACAAAGGAGATGATCATGGACTACAGGAAGCGGCAGAGGGGTGTTCACTCTCCCCTATTCATCAATGGAGCTGAAGTGGAGAGAGTCAGCAGTGTGAAGTTCCTCAGCGTACACCTCACTGATGACCTCACCTGGTCCCTCCACACCAACAATATTGTGAGATCTGCCCGTCAGCATCTCTTCTTCCTGCGTGGCTCAGGAAGTTTGGTCTGCCTCCTCAGATCATCACCACCTTCTACAGGTGCACCATAGAGAGCTTCCTCATGGGCTGCATCACTGTCAGCAAGGCCCTTAAAGGAGTGGTGAGGATGGCAGAAGCCGTCATAGGCACCAATCTACCAGCCTTACAGGACATCTACCAGTCCCGCTGCCCCAGGATAATCAAAAAGATCCGGTCAGACAGAAGCCACCCAGCACTCGGCCTGTTCACCATCCTGCCATCAGGCAGGAGATTTCGCAGCATCCAGGCTAAAACAACCTGGTTAATGAACAGTTTCTACCCACAGGCTGTCAGGCCTCTGAACAAGCTGTGAAGCTGTGGGTCCTTCCCCAACTACCATTTTCACTCAGTCACTTTGTCAGTATTATTATTATTTTTATTATTATTGTATCATATCATCTCTGCTATGGACAATGACACTTTAAAACTAAGTCACTTTAAATAACAATAACACTTAAGTCACTTTAAAATGTAAATTGTCTCTGTTTTGTGTATATTTTCTCTATATTTTGGTTATATTTAATATATTTCAATTTGTTTTCATATTTATTTATTTAGTGATTATCTGAGCCTCACCACAAGCATTTCAATGCATAAATAGCCTGACATGTTGTGCAAATGACAAACTTGAAAGTGAAACAGGTCCTACTTAAATGTTTGTTGACAGTTGATATTTAGTTGAACGCCTACTGATAGTTGGTTGATATTTCAACTAAAGTGTCCCTAAATAAATATAAATTAATTGAACAGTTGTTGATATGTACCCTTCAATTCAGTTCAAGCTTATTTGCATAGCGCTTTTTACAACAATGTAAAGACTTCAGTCTGTATGGACTCATTGATACATTGTTGACAGTCATATTAAAATTCCTTGCATTCTTAGTTGATAAACAACATGTAGTCTATTGATTGAGTTAATGATGTGTTTGTTGAAACATAGACAAAGATCTATTCACATGTTGTTGAGAATCAATTGATAAACTGGTTGATGATTAACAACTGACAGGTTGTTGACAGTCTGTAGATGGTTTGTTGACGGACTATCCAAATAGTGTTACCATATCCTGCAAATAATGCAAGGTTTTATTTTAATATTCTGTACTGTAGACACTTGCGTGACAAATGCGTATTGCATATATTATATCAGCAGGATGTTACTTCAAAATGTCATTTTAACAGAGATCTCAACTCATCATATCACCCAAATGAAAACAATATTTCATTATATATAGACTCACTTGGCCTTCCTAACAAAGGTCTGCACAAGCTTCTGGCACCACTTCAGGTTTCTCTGGAAACATCTCTGGAAAGTACAACCCCAATTCCAATTAAGTTGGGATGTTGTGTAAAACATGAATAAAAACAGAATATGATGATTTGCAAATCTTGCTCAACCTATATTCAACTGAATACACTACAAAGTCAAGATGTTTAATGTTCAAACGGATAAACTTCATTGTTTTTTGCAAATATTCACTCATTTTGAATTTGATGCCTGCAAGACGTTCCAAAGAAGTTGAAATTCTTGTTTTTGAATGAATCTTCATGACGTCAATCACGCAGTAGGTGTTACAGCAGTGGAGAGTTTTGAGCATGATTACACAAGCCACACCTCCTTAGAACTGATATATATTGAGCTTATACACAGCTCTCCATCACACTCTCTTCTTCACACTTCTCAGATCCACCAACTATGAAGCTGCTGGTCACTCTGGTGCTCTTCTACATACTTTTGTCTGATGGTACAGAGTTTCATTTATTATGAGTACAGATTATATATACTACATAAATGCATTGAAATTCAATGAATTCAAATTTTTACTGATGATTAGTACTTATGTTTTGTTCATTACTTATTAATTCATTATTATTTATGTATTGCTAATGTGCAGTTTGTATTATTAAGGATGATTTCCTTCGCATGTTTACCTGTGAAGCTTTTCAGACGACCGCAGCAATGATGTGTCACAGCTGTGTCAAACCAAAGGAATGTGTAAAGGAATGTGATCCTGCTGAAGACCGCTGCTATACTGCATCAGGTGAGATAGAGAGCACAACCTAGCCATCTCAAAATATTCTGCAGTTCCCCACTCACAGTCTCACAGCAGTAGGAGCCAACTTGCATGAAAAGATACTAAAAGCTTAGTGTAGGTTCTATAGGTGTATGCAATGTTTTTGAGATTGGACTGAAACTATGAGCTTTTCTAAAAAAAAATATAAGTAGATCTTAATGTGTGTCTGAAAATACATATTCTGTTACATACAGCTGTATGCAAGTTTGAACACTCCCAGTCAAATCATGAGCACTTCATTTTAAGTATGAGTGCAGGACCTTTTTTTTTGCGGATACAAAGATGTGTTAACTATCAAACATCAGCTCTAATCATTCGTACACGTGTTTAATGATTTAGGGGTGCGCTGGTGAAACCTAGTGCAGTGCTGCTACATTTGTTTTTAACATCAAGTGTCCAGTTAAATACCACATTATTTCCACATATTTAGACTGCCGGGAGCACATTGCACCCAAAACACCATTATATTCTAAAGCGAGATGCAGATTCTGTGAGGTCAGATCATTCTGAACACGTTTTTGCCGACACGGATTGATTTGAAATATGTTTAACTCTAGCCCAAAAGCTCCATGTGTCCACTGATCAGAAAGAGGGTGTGTAAAAACCCCAAATCCTAAAAAGCATATGCTCGAAAATTAATATAAAACCACTGGCATATATACTACCCTGTACCAAGTTTGCTCCAAAAAACCTTAAGAAACAGATGATGAGTGCCATTCATTCCTACTTTAATGTAGGAATACGATGCCGTCTCTTAGGCTACGTTTACACAGCAGGGAAAAGTGGTCCAAATCCGATCTTTTTCCTCATCCGTGACACAGATGTGTGTCTGTGTCAGTGTGAATGGCCAAAACCGCACTGAATCTGACATTTTCAATTCCGATTTGAGACGCTTTCATATGTGGTACTGAAATCTGATCCGTATGCGACTTTTACGTCAGTCCAACTCGACATTGGTCATCATTTTGCGCTGCTGAGACTCAGAAACATTTAGGCTGATCTTTCTGCACAAAAAAATAGAGGAGACTCATTGCAGCCACTTCGTGACCGAAGAGGTTTTGAACGAAACCGAGGCTGCAGTGTTTAAAGAATCTGAGGACACGAACCAAAGAAGTGGCCGAATAGCACACCCTTTTTACGGTGAACTCGACCACACTGTGGGTGATGAGTCCAGCTGTCAATCACTGGAACCTCATACTCACTCCTGTAATGCTGACAAAGATGACATTGAAGCTCCGGGAGTGACAGGTGTTCACTGGCCGCCATGACTGTTTACCTCTGGACGAGCCTCGTGAAGCAATATTCTTTTGCGCATGCGGGTCGCTTTAAGGGATGATCACATACAGATTACATTTAAAGGATACTGTGAACAGCCAAACCAAAAAATCGGATTTGGTGAGGAAATCAGATTCAGGCCACTTTTACCTGCTGTGTAAACGTAGCCTTAGTCGTGATGTTCAAGCAGCTACTAATGTTGGACTAGGTAACGTTAAACCTGGTGGACATTTTTCTGCTCGTCTTTCTCCTCCAAAAAAGCAAAAGGTCAGGCATTTTTACTGATCTCCATCACAGGTGATGTTTGTTTTAGAGAAGGTTCTTTAAATTACAGTAAAATATAACTTTTTGATCTCATGCTCCCACAGTTGTTTCAACTGGAGATCCATTTTTTTTGCTTGGATAAAAAGTGGGAGCGCACAAGCTCCACTTGCTCCATTACCCCTATGGATCCTGTACAGAGAACATAAATAGGAATATTCTGAGTTTAACATATTGGAAAATATGGAATATAAACTATACGATGTGTGCATGTTTTTTTTTACTTTTCCAGTATGTTAAATTTAGCAAATAAACAGTAATTGTGTATTAATCTGTAGAGGATGTGTTAATTTATATTCACTTAGAACATGTAACGGGGAGCGAGGTAGCGGACGCATGTGAGGAGCTAAGCGACTTTTATTGAGGGCAAATCCAGGGTCATAGTCTAGACAGTCCAGGTTCATATGGCCAACATGGACAGATTGGGGGACAGACATGACATAAACCGGAATAACCAGCTAACAGAGACCGAGACATCAAACAAAGACCGGCAAACACAAGGAACAATGAGGGACAGGTGAAAACACTAAGGGGCGGAGTAACCAAACAGGGGACAATAGAAAAGAGCTGTTTCCTCGTTTACCCCAGATGCTAGAAATATTTTTCTGTAAGACTTTTCTTGTGTGATTGCTCTTATCAGTAAATGAGTAAAACTAAACAATAACAGTGAATCATTTAAGAAAGGAGATCCATTATTTTGATGAGACTCCTTACAATGTCTGCATGCAGTGCTGTGAAAAAGTATTTGCCCCTTTCCAGTTTCTTCTATTTTTGCTAATTTGTCACATTTAAATGTTTCAGATCATCCAACTCATTTTAATACAAGACAAAATCATGAGTAAACACAAAATGATTATTCCATTTACTGCAGATAAAGATTTATCTAAAAATCTATATCACCCATGTGAAAAAGTAATTGCCCCCTTAAACCTAAGAACTGGATGTGCCACCCTTGGCCTGTAACAGCTGCAATCAAACATTTGCGATAACTTGTGACGTGTCTTTTACATCATTGTGGAGGAAATTTGGCCCAATGTTCTTTGCAGAATTTGTCTACACTGGAGGGTTTTTGAGCATGAACTGGGTGTTTAAGGTTTTGCTACAGCATATCATTGGGATTCAAGTCAAGACATTGACTCTGCCACCCCGTAACCTTAACTTTGTTTCTTTTGAGCCATTCAGAGGTGGACTTGCTTGTGTGCTTTGGAACATTGTCCTGCTCTTGAGCTTTAGGCCTGACATTCTCCTTCAGGATTTTCTGATATGGAGCAGAGTCAATGGTTCCATCAATTTTGACAAGTTGTCCAGGTCCTGCAGAAGTAAAGCAGCCCCAGACCATCACACTACCACCACCACATTTCACTGTTGGTATGATGTTCTTATGGTAGAAACGGTGTTAGCTTCACACCAGATGTAATGGGACCCATGTCTTCCAAAAAGTACAACTTTGCCTCATCAGTCCACAGAATATTATCTAAAAAGTCTTGAGGTCATCTAGATGTTTTTTGTGTAATGCAAGATTAGGTTTTTTGTGTTTGTGGAGAGGGGGGCGTGGCCGAGTGTTGAGTGCGGGTCGGAGAAGCTGCTCTGGCTGAACCAGCAGGGTAAGTAGCTGATGATGCTCAACTGTGCCTTGTTTCTGCCAGCCGACTTATAGTCATCTCTTCCTTCAGTAGTTGGCAGAGCCCAGAGAGAGAAAGAGACCCCGACAAGGAAAGACTGGAAAGTCCCCCGCAAGTCGGGCCTTGATTTTGCTGGCTGAAAAGCTGATTATTGTTGGTTATGAGTAAAAAGACGCTCTCTGGCTTCACCCCTGCTTCCAGTGTTAGCACCTACCAAACCACCCCCCCAGTTCAGAACCTTTACAATGTTATTTTTTATTTGTATGCTTTTTCAGACCTTCTAACCAGCTTCACATTGTTAGACAAGTCCTATAGATTCAACAGGTATGGCAGTAATCATGCCTGGGTGTGAAATTGAACCCAGTAGTCAGTTGAATTTGGTTAACTGGTTGATTTTGTATGGCCGTTACTTTTTCACATAAGGCCAGATAGGGCTGAAAAGCATTTTTCCTTCAAATAAAGTAATCTTTAAAAAACAGCATTTTGTGTTTACATGGGTTATCTTTGTTTAATATTAAAAGTAGTTTAATCATCTGAAACATTCAAGTGTGAAAAATCTGTGAAGAATTAGAAACTTTTTCACATCACTGTAACTGAGGTGAACTGAAGATCTACTGAACCAAACTGAATATCTTTCTTAACCCTCTCTTTTCACATTCACATTCAGTGATGAGCCTTGGGCTGAGTGGGAAAGGATGTACAACCAGCCTTGTGTGTAAAGCGGCTGAAGCCACTGGAAAGGTCAAATGCTGTGAGGGAGATCTGTGTAACGGCGCTGAGGGGGTTAAGCTGAGTCTCCTCATCATGCTGGTTCCTCTGCTCTTCTCCATCCTCTTCATCTGAGCTCTCTGCTGCTCCTCTCTCAGTCATTCATCTCTTACTGGAATAACAGAAATATTATTACTGTTAGTAAAATTGATGTAATTTTCCTATTTTTTCATTACTTGCTCAGTTGCTCTGTTAATGTTGGTGATAAGAAGAAATGATGAGACTTCAAAACCAATCAAAGTCAATGAGGCCTAGTACCTTTATTTCTGGTGTGAAACCTATTTTTTTTATTAGCTCAGCTGAAGAAATAAGGAGGTTGCACTCAGTAAGCAGCCTGGCAATCTTTTCTTCTATGATTAATTCAAAGTCAAATAGCTTAGACTAAGTGTATAGCTGATGTTATCTAGCTGAATAATAAATAATTACAGTTCTGAGGCTTGGTACTTTTATTGCAGCTATGTTATGTAAGGACTGAGCATAAGCAGTTCCTGTTTCTCAGGAGTGTTTGCTGTTTTCTCCACTCAACTTTGCTAGTCTCTTGCTGTTTTTTCCTTATTTTTATTTTTTCATTTTTTCAATGTTAATTAGTGGTTGCATGTTACTGACAATAAATTAAAGCAATGACTTTTGGAGGCTACTTGTTTTCTCTCATCAGATACGTGGGACACCTGGAAAGACTCAGATCAGCTGACAATACTACATAAGTATCAGTATAGCAGGGCAACGTGTTTAGCTATGCCTCTTTCTCCGTCAAACTTCATTTGTGAGAAGTGTAAGTTTCTTACTTGACGGAGAAGATTAGTGTGTAGGAGTGTGACGGAGAAGTCGTGTGTACATCTGGAAATTAGAAAAGAGCAGGGCTAGTCAGCAGGGCTCTGACTCTCTGTAGCTGACGCAGGATATTCAAGGGTACCTGAAGCTGCTAGCTAGCTGTAGGTATTCTAAGACGGTTATTCATATAGGTACTAATAATGTTCATCGGCAACAGTCAGAAATAACTAAGGCTTATATTAAAGAGGTAAATTTGCCCAGATGATGTCCAATGCTGTAATATGTTCTGACCCCATCCCAGTTTGATGTGGTGCCACAATCTATAGTAGGTATGGTCGCTGAACTGCAGGTAACTGCTGGTTGGCCAAGTAAACCAACCATCTGCTAGCTGCCTTGAGATGCCACATACGTTCCACTCAAACGGGTCTGTGTCCTTCCTGGAATTTGATACTTCCGGAAACGAAAAATGTTTGTTTAACTAATCTAATTAATATCAGACCTGTTCAACCAGTTTGTGGTTACTGATGATAACGTTGATGCTCTAGGCCCTACAGGAATGAGGATTAGACCTTTAAAATATGGTACACTATTGATTGACAATTGATTTTGATTTTCAATTGAACCAATTGCATGTGTTTTGGGGGTTGTATATCCATTAAAATCAACGTGCACCTGTTTTTGGGTTTGTTCGACCGTTTGCCGTTTTTTGTGGAGTCCCTCTTGGTTCAGTTTCAGGCTTTTGTTTTTGTCTTTGTACATGCTCCCTCTAGCTCATGTCTCTAGGAAACATGATAACAATTTTCATGGCTATGGTGCTGATGCCCAGTTATACATTTCCCCTTCTTCTGATAATCAAGACTTTGAGATAGATTGGTCAGCAGCTTGTCAGATCTTTCTCAGTGGATGTCAGAAAATATTCTGGGACAAAAGCACAAAAAACACAAATATTGATTATTCGTACAAAATCTGAGACGAAGCTGCTTAGACTTTAGGCATTGTTTTGTCGTGCATGTGAACCTAAGCATTTAAATAAGTTTATATCATTTGAGGAATATTGAGAAATGTTTGGTCTTTTCTCTCTCAGAGTGACACAGACAACCAATTGAACCAATTGCATGTGTTTTGGGGTTGTATATCCATTAAAATCAACGTGCACCTGTTTTGGGGTTTGTTCGACCGTTAAAATGAAAACACAACCGTTTTGTGGTTTGTTTGACAGTTAAAATTAAGACACACCCATTTTTGTTTTGTTTTGTTTGTTCGACCGTTAAAATGAAAACACACCTGTTTTTGGGTTTTGGGTAATCGTTCATAAAAGTGATTTGCCGTTTTTTGTGGAGTCCCTCTTGGTTCAGTTTCAGGCTTTTGTTTTTGTCTTTGTACATGCTCCCTCTAGCTCATGTCTCTAGGAAACATGATAACAATTTTCATGGCTATGGTGCTGATGTCCAGTTCTACATTTCCCCTCCTTCTGATAATCAAGACTTAGAGACAGATTGACCAGCAGCTTGTCAGATATTTCTCAGTGGATGTCACAAAATACGTGTTCACCACAGCCATTTCCATTCTCTTTGCAAAATCTACAACCATCTGACCTTCCGCATTTCTGTCTTTCACACCATACATACCCATCACCTCTTCATCCCCTCTGTTCCCTTCACCAACATGTCCATTGAAGTCTGCACCAATCACCAATCACTCCTCTCTAGGGACACCATGTACCACTTCATCCATCTTACTCCAAAATTCCTCTTTCTCCTCCAACTGACAACCAACCTGTGGTGCATAGGAACTGACCACATTCAAAATCACACCATCAACCTCCAACTTCAGGCTCATGATCCTGTCTGACACGCTCTTTACATCCAGAACACTTTTCCCAAGCTGCTCCTTTAGGATTATCCCTACTCCATTTCTCTTCCTCTCTACACCATGATAGAACAGTTTGAATCCACCTCCAATGTTCCTGGCCTTGCTTCCTTTCCATCTGATCTCCTGGACACACAGAATATCTACCTTCCTTCTCTCCATCATGTCTGCAGGCTCTCTGCCTTTACCAGTCAGTGTCCCTATGTTCAGAGTCCCTAATCTAACCTCCACACTCCTGCCTTTCCTTCTCTCTCGCTGCCGTCTAACCCGCCTTCCTCCTCTCCTCTTTGATGGTCTGCAACCTATAGTAGTCCAATTTCCACCGGCACCCTGCTGGTCAACAGCACCGGAGGCGGTCGTTGTTAACCCAGGCCTCGACTGATCCGGTATGGCAATAATATTTGTGATCCACATGATAGTTTTGGCACAAGTTTTACGCCGGATGCCCTTCCTGACGCATCCCTCACCATTTATCCGGGCTTGGGACCGGCACCAGAAGTACACAAAGTACACCACTAACTGCTGGTTTAGTTGATCTAATAACAGCTATTTATGCAATATTAAGTTTTGAATGAATCTGTCCTTTTTTTTGAAGTGAAAAGGTTAAGTTAGAGCACAGATCTATTTCTTACCTTAAATGGTATAAACAGTCACCCAAGGCACCCAAGCTAGCCAATCCAGACCAGCTTCAATGCACATTGGCACATGTTGATTTTGTACTGATTTAAACAGAACATTCCTGGGTGCAAGTGAATCATGGCAGTAAAATGCTGCCCACAGCCTAACATAGACACAGTACTCCCTCTCCCTAATCCCAATTGGGTTGGTTTAGTGGATAATATCTTATTATCTGGAATAGGAGATGCTGGCCCAGATTAGGTAGGATATCTAGGAACCAAACATTCAGAAACAGCCTTGGTTAGACCTCTGGGGAAAAAAATTCCTCCAGACACAGGGCAGTCGTGTTGTGACGTATCAGGTCATTTTATCACCTCCACTTACTGTATAGCTGCACTGTGTAGTTCTACAGTTACAGACTGTAGTCCATCTGTTTCTCTGATACTCTGCTACTCTGTTCTTCAGTGGTCAGGACCCCCATGGACCTTCACAGAGCAGGTACTAGTGTTAGTGTGTGTTGCGCTGGTATGAGTGTATCAGACGCAGCAGTGCTGCTGGAGTGCTGCCGTCCACTCTATTAGATGTACCTACGTTGTCGGTTCACCTTGTAGATGCAAAGCCAGAGATGATAGCTCATCTCTTGCTGTACAGTATGAGCTAATCATCGTCTAGTCCTTCATCACTGTTGACTAGGTAGGTTTCGTTTGTGGACTTCTCAGTCCAGCAGTGACACTGAGATGTTTAAAAACTCCAGTAGCACCTGATCTGTCTGATCCACTTAGACCAGCGCAACACACACTAACACACCACCACCATGTCAGTGTTACTGCAGGGCTGAGAATAATCACTGAATCAATGAATGATGGTAAACTAAAGGAAGTGTTCATGTTCGCATATTTGCTGCACACTTTATACTTTTCAGATGTAGACAAAATAGTAAACACTGCCATAAGTTTACTGTAAATTGTTGAATCAGCAGCTCCGAACGAAGGGTCAACTTCAGCCGGCGAGAAAGAAGAGTAAAAAGATTACTAACAAGAAGACAAACAGATCAGAAGCTCAAATGAGTAGTTGATTTCAGCATTGTAACATTGATCATGGCAGAAAATGTATTTGTCTGTACATTAAAAAAAGGTATTTAATAGCAAAATAGAAAGAGAGAACAATATAAAATAGCTTACTTCTGTCGGTAGCTTTTTCCCACTGAGAGGTAGCTGGTTGGTCATGGCCATGGTGATAACATGCTGCAGAAACAAAAGCAGACAAAAATAACCATTATAAAAAATAACACATTTCTACAGCACATACTATTAACACAAGTATTTTGTAGCACTATTGAAAGTAATACAAAATACCCGTTTTGAGGACAGTACAACTGTTGAAACACACCTGTTTTGGGGTTAGCATAACCGTTAAAAATTAAAGTACGCCTGTTTTGGGGTTAGTACAACCGTTGAAAAGAAAATGCACCTGTTTTGGGGTTAGAATAACCGTTAAAAATTAAAGTACGCCTGTTTTGGGGTTAGTACAACCATTGAAAAGAAAATGCACCTGTTTTAGGGTTAGCATAACCGTTACAAATTAAAGTACGCCTGTTTTGGGGTTAGTACAACCGTTGAAAAGAAAATGCACCTGTTTTGGGGTTAGTATAACCGTTAAAAATTGAAGGACGCCTGTTTTGGGGTTAGTACAACCGTTGAAAATTAAAGGACGCCTGTTTTGGGGTTAGTACAACCGTTGAAAATTAAAGTACGCCTGTTTTGGGGTTAGTACAACCGTTGAAAATTAAAGTACGCCTGTTTTGGGGTTAGTACAACTGTTGAAAAGAAAATGCATCTGTTTTGGGGTTAGCATAACCGTTACAAATTAAAGGACGCCTGTTTTGGGGTTAGTACAACCGTTGAAAATTAAAGTACGCCTGTTTTGGGGTTAGTACAACCGTTGAAAATTAAAGTACGCCTGTTTTGGGGTTAGTACAACCGTTGAAAAGAAAATGCACCTGTTTTGGGGTTAGCATAACCGTTACAAATTAAAGGACGCCTGTTTTGGGGTTAGTACAACCGTTGAAAATTAAAGGACGCCTGTTTTGGGGTTAGTACAACCGTGGAAAATTAAAGGACGCCTGTTTTGGGGTTAGTACAACTGTTGAAAAGAAAATGCATCTGTTTTGGAGTCAGTGCAACCGTTAAAAATGAATGCCCATGTTTTTTGAGGATAATACACCCGTCTTCGTGTTAGCGCAAGCATTAAAAAGAAAGGTTTGAAAGTGCACTCTTTTAGAGGATAATACAGGTGTTGAGAAAGGAAGAGCACCCTTTTAGGAGAAGGTTCACCCATTTTGAGGACAGTACACCCATTTAGAAAATAGTGCACTCGTTTGTGGAGGAAAACTAAAATGCTGATGCATTATATGATTTTTCAAATAGCAGATCTCCATCTACAGTAATGCTGTGAAATCGACTCGGTTGCTACATCATTCTTTAAGATGCTTTTTGAGTGTGGTGGCAACAATGTTTTAGATATTGTATTTGTCTGTTCAGGAATGTTTTTCCAGAAGCTTTTGAAACAGCTGCTAAAAAGAGTAGCATTGGCCATTTTGTACTAAATAACTCTATTGATTGATCACTATTGATTGATTGATTATTAAAATTAAAACGCACTCGTTTTGGGGTTTGTACGACTGTTATAATGAAAACGCATCTTTTTGGGGTGCGTACCGCCATTAAAATTAAAACGCACCCGTTTTGGGGATTGTAAGACCGTTAAAATTAAAACGCACACGTTTTGGGGGTTGTACGACCGTTAAAATTAAAACGCACCCGTTTTGGGGTTCGCAAAACCGTTAAAATAAAACGCACCTGTTTTGGGGTTTGTACGGCCTTTAAAATGAAAACGCACCCGTTTTGGGGTGCGCAAAACCGTCAAAATGAAAACGCACCCGTTTTGAGGTTTGTACAACCATTAGAATTAAAACGCACCCGTTTTGGGGCTCGCAAAACCGTTAAATTAAAACGCACCCGTTTTGGGGTTGTACGACCGTTAAAATTAAAACGCACCCGTTTTGGGTTTTGCACGACCGTTAAAATTAAAACGCACCCGTTTTGGGACTCGCAAAACCGTAAAAATGAAACGCACCCTTTTTGGGGTTTGTGCGACCGTTAAAATTAAAACGCACTCGTTTTGGGGTGCGTACCGCCATTAAAATTAAAAAATATTCTAGGATAACTGTTAATATTAAGGCGCACCCGATTTGATGATAGTACTCCTGTTTTGGGTGTGTTACATTCGTCAAAACAAATGAACTCCACCTATATTGGGGTTAGTACAACTGCTAAACAGAAAGCGCACCAGTTTTGAGGTTATTTAAACTGTTAAAATGAAATTGCACCTGTTTTGGCTGTTTTGTTTGTATAATGGTGAAAATTAAAGCGCACTGGATTTGAGGATGGTACACCTGTTTTGGGATTATTTAAATCGTTAAATGAAAGCCCACCTGACTTGGAGTTTTTACAACAGTTCTTGGGTTTGTACAAACATGAAAAGGACAACGCAGCTTTTCTGGGGTTAGAAAAGCCTTTAAAATGAGAGAGCATCAGTTTGGAGGATCATACACTGATTTGGGCTTTTCTTCAACCGTTGAAAAGAAAACGTACCTTTTTAGGGTTAGTTCATCTGTTGAAAAGACAACGCAAGAAAATGCAGCTGTGTTGAGGAAATTTCACCCATTTGGTGGAACGTCCACTCTTCTAGGGGAAAATCCTTCTTTTAAGGTTTAATTAAATCTTAGTGAAACCTTTGATGCCATCTACCGTGAGATTGTAATCCAACATCCTTAATGGTGAGTTGGCCCCTCAGGTTGAGTTTCCTCTTCTTCTTCTTCTTTCGGCTGCTCCCTTTAGGGGTTGCCTGTCCACCTTCACTACATCCATAACACTTCTCTGAGGTCTACCTCTTCTCCTTCTACCCGGCAGCTCCATCTCCAACATTCTTTGCCCAATATATCCACTATTCCTCCTCAACACACGTCCAAACCATCTCAACCTGGCCTCTCTGGCTTTATCTCCAAACTGCTCCACCTTCACTGTCCCTCTGATCTGCTCATTTCTAATCTTGTCCATCCTTGTCACTCCCAAGGAAAATCTCAGCATCTTCATCTCCGCCACCTCCAGCTCAGCCTCCTGTCTTTTTGACAGAGCCCAGTCTCCAAACCGTACATCATAGCAGGACGCACTACTGTCTTGTAAACCTTCCCTTTCACTCTTGCTGCTATCCTTTTGTCACACATCAGCCCTAACAGCTATGGTGCTGATGCCCTGTTATACATTTCCCCATCTTCTGATAATCAAGACTTTGAGATAGATTGACCAGCAGCTTGTCAGATATTTCTCAGTGGATGTCAGAAAATATTCTAGGACAAAAGCACAAAAAACACAAATATTGATTATTCGTACAAAATCTGAGACGAAGCTGCTTAGACTTTAGGCATTGTTTTGTCGTGCATGTGAACCTAAGCATTTAAACAAGTTTATATCATTTGAGGAATATTGAGAAATGTTTGGTCTTTTCTCTCTCAGAGTGACACAGACAACCAATTGAACCAATTGCATGTGTTTTGGGGTTGTATATCCATTAAAATGAATGGGCACCTTTTTGGGGGTTCGCAAAAGCGTTAAAATAAAAACGCACTCGTTTTGGGGTTTGTACGACTGTTATAATGAAAACGCATCTTTTTGGGGTGCGTTCCGCCATAAAAATTAAAACGCACCCGTTTTGGGGTTTGCAAGACCGTTAAAATTAAAACGCACCCGTTTTGGGGCTCGCGAAACCGTTAAAATAAAACGCACCCGTTTTGGGGTTTGTACGAGCGTTAAAAATAAAACGCACCCTTTTTGGGGTTTGTGCGACCGTTAAAATGAAAACGCACCCGTTTTGAGGTTTGTACAACCATTAGAATTAAAACGCACCCTTTTTGGGGCTCGCAAAACCGTTAAATTAAAACGCACCCGTTGTTTGTGGGGGTTGTACGACCGTTAAAAATAAAACGCACCCTTTTTGGGGTTTGTGCGACCGTTAAAATGAAAACGCACCCGTTTTGGGGCTCGCAAAACCGTTAAACTGAAACGCACCCGTTTTGGGGTTTATGGACCGTTAAAATGAAAACGCACCCGTTTTGGGGCTCGCAAAACCGTTAAAATGAAACGCACCCGTTTTGGGGTTTATGGACCGTTAAAATGAAAACGCACCCGTTTTGGGGTGCACAAACCGTTAAATTAAAACGCACCCGTTTTGTGGTTTGTACGACCGTTAAAATTAAAACCGTTAAAATGAAAACGCACCTTTTTGGGGTGCGTACCGCCATTAAAATTAAAACGCACCCGTTTTGGGGTTTGTAAGACCGTTAAAATTAAAACGCACACGTTTTGGGGCTCGCAAAACCGTTAAAATAAAACGCACACGTTTTGGGGTTTGTACGGCCGTTAAAATGAAAACGCACCCGTTTTGGGGTGCGCAAAACCGTTAAAATTAAAACGCACCTTTTTTGGGGTTTGTACGACTGTTAAAATTAAAACGCACCCGTTTTGGGGTGCGCAAAACCGTTAAATTAAAACGCACCCGTTTTAGGGTTTGTACGACCGTTAAAATTCAAACGCACCAGTTTTGGGGTTTGTACGACCGTTAAAATTCAAACGCACCCGTTTTGGGGTGCGCAAAAACCGTTAAAATTAAAACGCACCCTTTTTGGGGTATGTACGACCGTTAAAATTAAAACGCACCCTTTTGGGGGTTCATAAAATCGTTAAAATGAAAAATAATCCCTTTTGGGTGTTGGATAACTGTTAATATTAAGGCGCACCCGATTTGATGATAGTACTCCTGTTTTGGGTGTGTTACATTCGTCAAAACAAATGAACTCCACCTATATTGGGGTTAGTACAACTGCTAAACAGAAAGCGCACCAGTTTAGGGGTTTGTGTAAGCGTTAAAAGGAAATTATTTTATATCATTTGAGGAATATTGAGAAATGTTTGGTCTTTTCTCTCTCAGAGTGACACAGACAACCAATTGAACCAATTGCATGTGTTTTGGGGTTGTATATCCATTAAAATGAATGGGCACCTTTTTGGGGGTTCGCAAAAGGGTTAAAATTAAAACGCACTCGTTTTGGGGTTTGTACGACTGTTATAATGAAAACGCACCTTTTTGGGGTGCGTACCGCCATTAAAATTAAATCGCACACGTTTTGGGGGTTGTACGACCGTTAAAATGAAAACGCACCTGTTTTGGGGTGCGCAAAACCGTTAAAATGAAAACGCACCCGTTTTGAGGTTTGTACAACCATTAGAATTAAAACGCACCCGTTTTGGGGCTCGCAAAACCGTTAAATTAAAACGCACCCGTTTTGGGGTTTGCACGACAGTTAAAATTAAAACGCACCCGTTTTGGGGCTCGCAAAACCGTTAAAATTAAATCGCACCCGTTTTGGGGCTCGCAAAACCGTTAAATTAAAACGCACCCGTTTTGGGGGTTGTACGACCGTTAAAATGAAACGCACCCGTTTTGGGGTTTGTGCGACCGTTAAAATTAAAACGCAACCGTTTTTGTGGTTTGTACAACCGTTAAAATTAAAACGCACCTTTTTTGGGGTTTGTACGACCGTTAAAATTAAAACGCACCCTTTTGGGGGTTCATAAAATTGTTAAAATGAAAAATAACCCCTTTTGGGGGTTGGATAACTGTAAATATTTAGGCGCACCCGATTTGATGATAGTACTCCTGTTTTGGGTGTGTTACATTCGTCAAAACAAATGAACTCCACCTATATTGGGGTTAGTACAACTGCTAAACAGAAAGCGCACCAGTTTAGGGGTTTGTGTAAGCGTTAAAAGGAAAATGCAGCTCTTTTGGCCTTAGTAAAACCATTAAAATGAAAGTGCTTCTGTTTTGGGGTTTGTACAACAGTTAAAAGGAAAACGCACCAATTTTGAGGTTATTTAAACTGTTCAAATGAAATTGCACCTGTTTTGGCTGTTTTGTTTGTATAACGGTGAAAATTAAAGCGCACTGGATTTGAGGATGGTACACCTGCATGTGAACCTAAGCATTTAAACAAGTTTATATCATTTGAGGAATATTGAGAAATGTTTGGTCTTTTCTCTCTCAGAGTGACACAGACAACCAATTGAACCAATTGCATGTGTTTTGGGGTTGTATATCCATTAAAATGAATGGCCACCTTTTTGGGGGTTCGCAAAAGCGTTAAAATTAAAACGCACTCGTCTTGGGGTTTGTACGACTGTTATAATGAAAACGCACCTTTTTGGGGTGCGTACCGCCATGAAAATTAAAACGCACCCGTTTTGGGGTTTGTAAGACCGTTAAAATTAAAACGCACCTGTTTTGGGGTGCGCAAAACCGTTAAAATGAAAACGCACCCGTTTTGGGGTTTGCATGACCGTTAAAATTGAAACGCACCCGTTGTGGGGGTTGTACACCGTTAAAATTAAAACGCACCTGTTTTGGGGTGCGCAAAACCATTAAAATGAAACGCACCCGTTTTGGGGTTTGTGCGACAGTTAAAATGAAACGCACCCGTTTTGGGGTTTGTACGGCCGTTAAAATTAAAACGCACTCGTTTTGGGGTGCGCAAAACCGTTAAAATGAAAACGCACCCGTTTTGGGGCTCGCAAAACCGTCAAATTAAAACGCACCCGTTTTGGGGGTTGTACAACAGTTAAAATTAAAACGCACCCGTTTTGGGGTTTGCACGACCGTTAAAATGAAACGCACCCGTTTTGGGGTTTGTGCGACCGTTAAAATGAAAACGCACCCGTTTTGGGGCTCGCAAAACCGTTAAAATGAAACGCACCCTTTTTGGGGTTTGTGCGACCGTTAAAATGAAAACGCACCCGTTTTGGGGCTCGCAAAACCGTTAAAATGAAAACGCACCCGTTGTGGGGGTTGTACGACCGTTAAAATGAAAACGCACCCGTTTTGGGGCTCGCAAAACCGTTAAAATGAAACGCACCATTTTTCGGGTTTGTGGACCGTTAAAATGAAAACCGTTAAAATTAAAACGCACCTTTTTTGGGGTTTGTACGACCGTTAAAAGTAAAACGCACCCTTTTGGGGGTTCATAAAATCGTTAAAATGAAAAATAACCCCTTTTGGGGGTTGGATAACTGTTAATATTAAGGCGATTTGATGATAGTACTCCTGTTTTGCGTGTGTTACATTCGTCAAAACAAATGAACTCCACCTATATTGGGGTTAGTACAACTGCTAAACAGAAAGCGCACCAGTTTAGGGGTTTGTGTAAGCGTTAAAAGGAAAATGCAGCTCTTTTGGCCTTAGTAAAACCATTAAAATGAAAGTGCTTCTGTTTTGGGGTTTGTACAACAGTTAAAAGGAAAACGCATCAATTTTGAGGTTATTTAAAATGTTAAAATGAAATTGCACCTGTTTTGGCTGTTTTGTTTGTATAACGGTGAAAATTAAAGCGCACTGGATTTGAGGATGGTACACCTGCATGTGAACCTAAGCATTTAAACAAGTTTCATTTGAGGAATATTGAGAAATGTTTGGTCTTTTCTCTCTCAGAGTGACACAGACAACCAATTGAACCAATTGCATGTGTTTTGGGGTTGTATATCCATTAAAATGAATGGCCACCTTTTTGGGGGTTCGCAAAAGCGTTAAAATTAAAACGCACTCGTCTTGGGGTTTGTACGACTGTTATAATGAAAACGCACCTTTTTGGGGTGCGTACCGCCATGAAAATTAAAACGCACCCGTTTTGGGGTTTGTAAGACCGTTAAAATTAAAACGCACCTGTTTTGGGGTGCGCAAAACCGTTAAAATGAAAACGCACCCGTTTTGGGGTTTGCATGACCGTTAAAATTAAAACGCACCCGTTGTGGGGGTTGTACACCGTTAAAATTAAAACGCACCTGTTTTGGGGTGCGCAAAACCATTAAAATGAAACGCACCCGTTTTGGGGTTTGTGCGACAGTTAAAATGAAACGCACCCGTTTTGGGGTTTGTACGGCCGTTAAAATTAAAACGCACTCGTTTTGGGGTGCGCAAAACCGTTAAAATGAAAACGCACCCATTTTGGGGCTCGCAAAACCGTCAAATTAAAACGCACCCGTTTTGGGGGTTGTACGACAGTTAAAATTAAAACGCACCCGTTTTGGGGTTTGCATGACCGTTAAAATGAAACGCACCCGTTTTGGGGTTTGTGCGACCATTAAAATGAAAACGCACCTGTTTTGGGGCTCGCAAAACCGTTAAAATGAAACGCACCCGTTTTGGGGTTTGTGCGACCGTTAAAATGAAAACGCACCCGTTTTGGGGTGCGCAAACCGTTAAATTAAAACGCACCCGTTTTTGTGGTTTGTACGACCGTTAAAATTAAAACGCACCTTTTTTGGGGTTTGTACGACCGTTAAAATTAAAACGCACCCTTTTGGGGGTTCATAAAATCGTTAAAATGAAAAATAACCCCTTTTGGGGGTTGGATAACTGTTAATATTAAGGCGCACCCGATTTGATGATAGTACTCCTGTTTTGGGTGTGTTACATTCGTCAAAACAAATGAACTCCACCTATATTGGGGTTAGTACAACTGCTAAACAGAAAGCGCACCAGTTTAGGGGTTTGTGTAAGCGTTAAAAGGAAAATGCAGCTCTTTTGGCCTTAGTAAAACCATTAAAATGAAAGTGCTTCTGTTTTGGGGTTTGTACAACAGTTAAAAGGAAAACGCACCAATTGTGAGGTTATTTAAACTGTTAAAATGAAATTGCACCTGTTTTGGCTGTTTTGTTTGTATAATGGTGAAAATTAAAGCGCACTGGATTTGAGGATGGTACACCTGTTTTGGGATTATTTAAATCGTTAAATGAAAGCCCACCTGGCTTGGAGTTTTTACAACAGTTCTTGGGTTTGTACAAACATGAAAAGGACAACGCAGCTTTTCTGGGGTTAGAAAATCCTTTAAAATGACAGCACATCAGTTTGGAGGATCATACACTGATTTGGGCTTTTCTTCAACCGTTGAAAAGAAAACGTACCTTTTTAGGGTTAGTTCATCTGTTGAAAAGACAACGCAAGAAAATGCAGCTGTGTTGAGGAAATTTCACCCATTTGGTGGAACGTCCACTCTTCTAGGGGAAAATCCTTCTTTTAAGGTTTAATTAAATCTTAGTGAAACCTTTGATGCCATCTACCATAAGATTGTAATCCAACATCCTTAATGGTGAGTTGGCCCCTCAGGTTGAGTTTCCTCTTCTTCTTCTTCTTTCGGCTGCTCCCTTTAGGGGTTGCCTGTCCACCTTCACTACATCCATAACACTTCTCTGAGGTCTACCTCTTCTCCTTCTACCCGGCAGCTCCATCTCCAACATTCTTTGCCCAATATATCCACTATTCCTCCTCAACACACGTCCAAACCATCTCAACCTGGCCTCTCTGGCTTTATCTCCAAACTGCTCCACCTTCACTGTCCCCCTGATCTGCTCATTTCTAATCTTGTCCATCCTTGTCACTCCCAAGGAAAATCTCAGCATCTTCATCTCCGCCACCTCCAGCTCAGCCTCCTGTCTTTTAGACAGAGCCCAGTCTCCAAACCATCCATCATAGCAGGACGCACTACTGTCTTGTAAACCTTCCCTTTCACTCTTGCTACTATCCTTTTGTCACACATCAGCCCTAACAGCTATGGTGCTGATGCCCTGTTATACATTTCCCCATCTTCTGATAATCAAGACTTTGAGATAGATTGACCAGCAGCTTGTCAGATCTTTCTCAGTGGATGTCAGAAAATATTCTAGGACAAAAGCTGAAAAAACACAAATATTGATTATTCGTACAAAATCTGAGACGAAGCTGCTTAGACTTTAGGCATTGTTTTGTCGTGCATGTGAACCTAAGCATTTAAATAAGTTTATATCATTTGAGGAATATTGAGAAATGTTTGGTCTTTTCTCTCTCAGAGTGACACAGACAACCAATTGAACCAATTGCATGTGTTTTCGGAGTTGTATATCCATTAAAATCAATGTGCACCTGTTTTGGGGTTGAATGTTAAAAGGATAATGCACCTGTTTTGGTTTTGTTATAACCGTTAAAAGGATAATGCACCTGGTTTGGGGTTAGCACAACCATTACATGAAAAACGCACCCGTTTTGGGTTTCGGAAAACCCTTTCGGACGACCCTCAAAATTAAAACGCACCCGGTTTGG
>NC_051219.1:10109403-10146903 GCF_015220715.1 Pygocentrus nattereri | reverse complement strand
TAAACTTTATTGCTCAAAATGTTTCTATTGTAAAATTGTCTACAAGACAAAACCAGCTGTGAGACTGTGAGTGTGTATGTGTGGCAGAGTCTAAGATGAGATTGGGCTTTATTTCTTACTGGTTAGGGTAAAGCATCGATCTGCAGGAAAAGGACAAGTGACAGGTTGATGATCACATATCAGTCCATCACAGTTGTAACACTTCAGAGATGTAGGAGTCTGTAAATCTACAAAGACAAACAAACAAAAAATGTACACAACACAACAATCAAGCAGATGTGAAGTTACACTGCACAATGAAATACACATGCACGGTATTGGTAAAAGGCAGAAGGTCAAACAAAAAATTCTGATGATGTAATATTTTCTGTAAGGTGAGGCGAGGTCACCGTCGAGATGTGGCAACTTTACATTTATTTATTTATTTGTTTATTTATGTCACGTGGAGCGATAAGGCAGACACACACGCTGAGATAAGCGACTTTTATTCTGGGCAAATCCAGGGTCGTGGTCAAAACAGTGCAAGGTCATATGGCCAACGGGGGGGCGATCGGGGGACGGACATGACAGGATAAACCCTAAACAGGATGCGATGGTACAAACAGTATACAGAGCGGTATGGAAACTGCACTGTTCAGGGCAGGATGGCTCTCTAGCATGTAATCAAAATCTCAGGAGCAGCTTTCCCCTCACTACATGACATTTACCGCACCAGGGTCATCAGGAGGGCCCATAACCTCATCAGGGACAGTTGCGAGAGGAACAATGTGATTTTACCCAGAGCAGCTTTTTACCAAGTTGGAATACCAGTGTTCTGAAATGGTTCCAATACCACTTCATCCCTCAAGACATACAGTCCTCTTTTGCACACTGACTACCTCTGTGTGAGGGATTGATGCAGCAGCATCACAGCTTCCACACACAGTGGCTGCGCTGCAGAGCTGTTCAGCAGACAGTTCTACAGATGTGACGCACAATTAATCTTGTGTTGCCCATTAATAAAGATCATAAAAAAAAAAGTGCATTTATTTACCGTAAGCAGAATTCTCACTTGTGACTGAGAGACTCGGCTTAACACTTTGATCACCGTTACACTGATCAGTGTCACAGCACGTCATCGCATCGCTTTGTTCGTAACACTTAGCCTTGTTCGTACATCCTTTTGCCGTATGTCTGTGGCCCATAAAAACAAATGCTGACAAACAGAGAGAGAGAGAGAGAGAGAGACAGAGAGAGAGAGAGACAGAGAGGGACAGAAGGGGTTAAGAAAGCAGAGCTGAAATCCATTTGCAGATATTCATTAAACATTGGTGCACTAAAAAATCTGAATCTGAATCAAATGGAATAAAATACATTGATATAAAATATTTGTCTAATATATTTATGCTGAAGTGATGTGGACATATAAATCACGCAAATGTAATGCCTCAACACTGTACACAAAAATACTGTTGAAAAAAGTTCTAGTGATTTTCCTTTGATGTCACACAAACGTATAAATAAACTATATTGCTCACAACATTTCACTCAAATTGGCTACCATAAACAAACAAGCTGGGATTGGGAATAGTGCACTGTGGAGTCTTAGATGAGACTCTTTCTTACGGGTCGCAGAAAAGCAGCGATCTTCTATAACTGTACACTCCACAAGTTGATCAACACATGCCGGCCCCAGACACTCGTAGCACTTCAGCAATTTAGCAGCCTGTAAATCTACACAGACAACCAGGCAAAAGAACAACAACAAAAAAAATGACATATGGAAGGAAAAATGTTTCATACTTCACTTTACCAACCAAATATAGATGAATTTACAGTACACAAAAAAATCCACATGCACAGCATAATGAATATGAATCAGAAATGTACTGTATTTTATATTTTTACTTTATTTGACAGTCTCAGATATAAATAAAGATGAAAACAACAAGAGAGAGAGAGAGAGAGAGAGAGAGAGAGAGTGAGAGAGAAAGAGAGAGCAGAGCTCAAATAACATTTTCTGCTGAGGTCATGGTTACAGTACAGATGTGGCAACTTTACATTTAGTTGTTTTATAATGAGACTAATTGATCATTTTACAGTAGAACACTTTTATAACACTCCCACCTTTGTTACACAGATCAGTGTCACAACATGTTGCCGTTCTCCCTGCTGAATCACAGGCAGCCTGGGTTCCACACACTTTCATTGAAAACGTTGAACGCATATGTCCGACTGAGAGAGAGAGAGAGGGAGAGAGAGAGAGAAGAGGAAGGAGAGATAAAGAAAGTTACAGGGCTGAAGACCATTCACAGATAAGCATAGAACATTGAGAGACTGAAAAAGCTGAATTTACTCCATTCAGATGGAAAACTACATGAATAAACTACACGGACATGCCAGAGGTCATGAGAGAGAAACTAATATCGTGCAAGCCACATCATTCTCTCCAGAACGCTCCTCAAACCTGGACGACTTGGACCCGATGGCACACTGCGTTATGCTGGTGGAATATCCCATCGTTGTTGGGGTACATGAAGTCCACACTAATGCTTCCCTTAGAAGTTTAATTACAGTAAAGTTGATATTTTGAAATTCGTGCCTGTATTTTATTGTGATGTGTCTGAAACAGGTGGTATATTTTGAATAATTCAGAAAATGCTAAAATATTGTTATGATGTTTTCCTGATATATTACACTTGGGCAGATGTTTGGAGATGTGAGATCTGAAATTTGAGATTCAGCCTCTACTTCATCTCAGTATCAGACAATGTATGTTTGACAGCTTAATATTGAAACT
This sequence comes from Pygocentrus nattereri, assembly GCF_015220715.1. Classification (NCBI taxonomy): domain Eukaryota; kingdom Metazoa; phylum Chordata; class Actinopteri; order Characiformes; family Serrasalmidae; genus Pygocentrus; species Pygocentrus nattereri. The sequence continues at coordinate 10,144,124 of NC_051219.1, read as the reverse complement.
GATTTGGAAAGCTGATGTTGCATTTTACATTTGGCTGATGCTCTTATCCAGAGTGACTTACAATTTGATCATTTTACACAGGGAGGCCAAGGTGGTGTTGGGAGTCTTGCCCAAGGACTCTTATTGGTATAGTGTAGGGTGTTTGCCCAGGTGGGGATTGAACCCCAGTCTACAGTGTAGAAGGCAGAGGTGTTACCCACTACACCAACCAACCACTTTTAAACCTCATCGTTTTAAACCTGATCTCTTCGAGAACTTCCAAAAGAAGAAGATATCAGCTCTAGTGACTGCCTTTTGATTTCATACAAATGTAGATATAAGCACTGCTCCTCACACCTTTTCACACAAATGAGCTACAGTAAACAAACTGCTGTGAGTCGTGTGCTGTAAAGTCTTAGATGAGGTGGAGCTTTATTTTTTACTGTGCATGCAGCGATCTTCATACGGCGAACACACCACAGGTCTAGGATTACATGGCAGGCTGTCACATTGGTAGCACCTCAGAGCTGCAGAACCCTGTAAAGCTTCTCAGAGAAAGAAACAAACAATGAAATGTGAATCTAAACAAATGAAATAGAAGGAAAAACATGTTCTGCTAGCCTCTTCGCAGCATCGCAAACAGTGATTAAAGCTAATCAAAAATGTAGAAAAGTATCAAAAACAACAATTCATTTTCATTCTGGAATCATTCCAGATCCTAAGATAAAATGAGCTCTTTAAAAGAGAATGTGCAAAAGGCTGTTGTTTAGATTGTTTAGTACTGAAAAGGAGTTTCGGTTCTTTGAGGTTTACATTCCCACTAACACTCAATAGCACTACTATTTAATGTAGATAAAATAGAATAAATGTGGTCGATATATAAGATACATCAGCCTTAAAAAGAAAATTCTCTGCATTTAATTATATACCATGTGATATTAAGTATTAGTACCTTCTGAGAAAAGCATGTAGACGAGCATCAGAGTGACCAGCGTCTTCATTGTTGGGGAGTTTGAGAAGCTGAGAGTGTGATGGAGAGACGAGAGTGAACTTCATATATACGACTCTAGAGTTCTGAGAAGGTGTGGCTTTGAAGGCGCTGTTCCTCTTTACAGTTCTCCACTCTTACAGCACCTCCTGCACCCTTTAGTCCCGTGGTATTAAAGTCACAATTTGAAACATCTTTCATGAGAGAACATGTCAACACTTGGGGCATATGCTGTTGAAGGGATCCTGTAATCAAACTTGAAACTTCTTTAAAATAGTAGCCTTGGGTTACGAATATATTTCTAACATCTGGGAATAACAGCAGTTCTTTGTCTTTTATTTTCCCTGTGAGGCACGTGACATTGCCCTTGAGAAGGCCGCTGCCCTTCTCCAAACAAGCCTAACAGTCATTGTGACTGCCTGGACTGTAAACTCAGATTAGTTGACGATCTTCTCCTACAATTACTTAGGTTATTTTGAATCAAATGCTCTTTCTTGTGTAGTGTATTGGTTTGACGGTATTTGAGCACAGGTCTATAGGATTTGCACAAATTAGATTTACCTAAAGATTAGACAATAAATTGTATGAGTTAGAAGATTTGTATTAGTCATTTTAACAAATTAGTAAAGTAAATGCAGCTCTTAGGTTTTACGATGTGTGGTACAGGACTTATCATCAGGGACACCCTTTTGCAGTCACAGAGGGTCATCAACGCTGATGCCTATGTGGATTAATGTCATCCAGTGTTTTGATACACCTTAATGAACGACCAGAGATAATGATACTATTGATTTTAATATAGCAAATCAGAGTCATGTATTCACGTTTGACGAACTTCTAATTGGACCAAGTCTTTGTTAAATGGGGAAGACAACTGCTGGTACTCTCTCTCCCCCTCCTCTCTCTCTCCCTACTCAAAGTTTTAGCCTACTGATTTTCTTTAAGCTGTTGACGTAGTTAAGCCTTTGCCTCTGAGGTTAAGTGCGTTTGTGTGAACGTGATGACGTACTGAGATTATTTGTCTTTATTACTTTTTACTTTTCTAATTTTATGTATTTCACTCATGCTGTAGCACATTACCCAACATTGTTATCCAGAGCTTTTGCATTTTTGTCCTGTTATTTGCGGTTATTTACATGTTACAGAGCTAGATCAGTGTACTGTTAGAGCAGAGAGAAAGTCTTCCCCAAAGACTTGTATAGTGTGACATGCTTGTCCAGAATCCAGGGCGGCGACATGGAGGGAACAGTGTTTCCCACTACACTATACCAACCACACTACAATCAAGTGTAGATGAAGTCCCACCACATCATAAAATACATTTACACAACATTAGCTGACAATATATGCTCTATATTCATTTAATTCTTGGCTGGAAGTGTTTATCTTCCCTACATGCGAGTGGTGCTACTAGGATGCCATATCAATTGGTTATGCAATATCAATTGGTTAATGAATCTGTAATAAATGACTTCAAAGCCACTGAATGGTAGAGCCGACTCTTGAGATTGATTATACTTTCTTTAAAGTAATACCTGAAGTAAAACTTCACACAACAGTGTTTCAGCAGCAACTAGTCGGCCAACAGCTCCACACATCCTAGAACTTTGATCTTCTATTCCATTCACAATATACCAATGGAAAAACTTTCCAAATTGCACTATAAAGTGAATAGCTTAGCAATTTCAATTCATTTCATTTCATTTCATTTAACTTATTGCCATTACACCAACACACAGTTGCACAGTATAACGAAACAATGTGAGGCAACTTTTCCAGGGCAGTGAAAATAACAGATTTATAAACAATAGTGCAAAGAAAACAGACAATAACACAAAGACAAGATGTGCACAGACAGTAAATTCAAAATATGTGTAAGATCAGAGACAGAGGTAGAATTTGAAGCGCAAACTATAGTAAGTAATAAATATGTATGTCTTGAGCGAATTAGCGCTTAGGTGTTTTATAGGTGTGCATTAATTGGAAGTGTACGATATATTAAACTAGGTCAGGTGTGCAAAGATAGTCAGTTTTCTAAAATGCAAATATACTACATATTGTAAACACAGTGTAACGCAGCATCGCAGTTGGTATCTTTGGGATAGTGTAGTGGTAAACACCTCTGCCTTCTACACTGTAGACTGGGGTTCAATCCCCACCTGGGCAAACACCCTACACTATACCAATCAGAGTCCTTGGGCAAGACTCTTTGGCCCTACCTATGTAAAATGATCCAATTGTAAGTTGCTCTGGATAAGAGCGTCAGCCAAATGTCATAAATGTTATCTTCAAGAGGTGTAATGTGCAGTTAAATGAGCATGATGCACACGGCTACTTAGCTTATCACTACTGAAAATTGGTCAGTTTGATAATGTCTCCAAAGAGCTCAGTAACACTGAATTAAATAAATGACTCTTCCCATTGATTTATCAGTGAACTCAGACTGTGAAGCAGGAGCATCAGTTTGGAGGACTTAGTGTAACGCTATGGTAAGTAACTAGCCAACGAGTCCAAAGGTGCATTACACACTCCAATAACCCAAGAACAGCTCAACAAGTTTGCAGTGAGGTCCTTGTACTTAATGAATTGTAAGACATAGTATGTGATAAGCCTAGGATTTTAAGAGATCAATAGGTAAATATATAGTCCAAACTTTACACATGCGTAGTACAGGTGAGTACAGCAGTACTTGCACAGACTTTAATGTGAAATAAGTAGTCTTTACAAATCTGTTACACATGGAAAATGTAACTTTGTACATATTCCCACAGCAAATGTTTCCATCTTAGAGCATTTTACATAGTGTACACATCACTGTATAGGTCAGATCTAGGTTAAAAAACAATGATATAAAGTAAGTACTGTCTGTAATGTAGTGTGAAATACAGACAGATGAAGCAAAAACAACACATGAAATGTCATACTAATACAAGCTAACCAGTGAAACAAGACTTTAGATAAAGAGAATATCTACACAATATACAAGAATATAACAAATAATCAATCTTAATGTTGCCTTTTAAAAATGTAACTGGGACTGAATGAAGGTACTTGGTTTTGTATTCTGAAAACATCTTCTGACTCCCTGTATTGCGTTACCTGCATCATACATGCCGTTAATGTATTTTTCAAGTGAACAAAGACTTGGTTGGTTCAGCAGAGACCAACTTTCTCAGAGACTTCAAAAGCTGTCTAAACACAGTTTCTAATCTTTGCATGTGTGTAGCACTGGAACGTTTTGAACAGAGATAGTCTCCACAAAGCCACATCCTCTCTCAAGCTCTGAAATCTGCCAACAACAAAGCTGCTGTTCACTCACTCATCTGCATGTCTACAGTTCACTTTCTGGGAAAATATCACAACACAATGAACGCTGTGTTCTGTATATGTAGATAAATCTGAACATTACACATTGTTTCATTTGTTCATTGTGCATTTTATTAATGATTAATGATTTATTAATGATTATAAATTACAAGTATTCTTCTTCTTCTTTTTATTATTATTATTATTATTATTATTATTACTAATTTTAATCTTATATTCACTATTCTGTAGTCATGTGAAGAAGTAAGTACACCCTGTGGAAAGTATAGACTTTTTAAACATATTGGCACATACAGATATTCATTTATACAATACAGATAGATAAAGTTCATATATATTAACAGTACATATGACATTATGTTGGGACTGTTGGGACAAAACCTTGTATCTCCATTTTTGTCATTTTCCATTTTTTGACATGATGTGAATAAGTTGCCCTTTGTTGTGGTTTGAAATCACATAGAAATAATGATTTCTCCATTTACTTGCATTAAAAATGAAAAACACTATCCTTGTCCTGTAAGGTTACCTTTTGGGAAAAAGATTTTTTCTGAGAGCAGCTATGTTTACATCGTGTTGATGATTCAAGCCTATTGTGTTTGTTGCCATTATGCAAAGCTTGTGGGGTGCGCATTATCATGAATCTTGAGCCCATTGCATTCACTCCATAAACTAGGGGCCACAGGCCCACTTCATTAACACATCTACTCTGGGCCATAGACTGCATCCATTTGACAGATAAGGGCCATGGCCTGCTGCACAAACTCATCAATTTGGGGCCATAGGCCCACTGCAAACATTCATCAGATCAAGACCAGAGAACCCATAACATTCACTCCATTAGCTTAGGGCCACGAGTCCACTCGTGCATTGTGCCCACAGGCCCATTTATGCACTGTGTTTAATGGGTGAGGGGGCCATACATGCACTGACTAAACTCTTCTGAGTAGTCTCAAAGAATCACAAAATCTCAGGTAGCTCTTGCCACTGTTGATGTAAAAGTGTAGGCGTCTTTCATTAAAAACAGGCTGCACAAATTTGACCTACATGGGAGGTGCGCCAGGAGGAAGCCAAAAAGAACGGTCTAAAAAGAACATCAGGTCATGATTAAAGTTTGCTAATGAATATTTAGTGAAATGCTTAATCATTAAAGCTGATATGTACTTGGTATTTCTTACATTCATTACTTTGCACTTCCCTATTAAATTTAATAAACTTTTTAATATAAATAAAAAATCTTAGTAACTATACATACATACATATATATACACAGTGGGGTAAAAAAGTATTTAGTCAGCCACTGATTGTGCAAGTTCTCCTACTTAGAAAGATGAGAGAGGTCTGGAATTTTCATCATAGGTTCACTTCAACTATGAGAGACAAAATGAGAAAACAAATCCAGGAAATCTCATTGTAGGATTTTTAAAGAATTTATTTGTAAATTATGGTGGAAAATACATATTTGGCCACCCACAAACAAGCAAGATTTCTGGCCCTCACAGACCTGTAACTTCTTCTTTAAGAAGCTCTTCTGTCCTCTCCTTCCATCAGTGAGAGCATTGAAGATGGAATGTGGCTGGGTCTTCCAGCATGACAATGATCCTACACACACCGCTCGGGCAACGAAGGAGTGGCTCTGTAAAAAGCATTTCAAGGTCCTGGAGTGGCCAGTCTCCAGAACTCAACCCCATAGAAAACATGTGGAGGGTGTTGAAAGTCTGTGTTGCCCAGCGACAGCCCTAAAACATCACTGCTCTAGAGAAGATCTGCAGGAGGAATGGGCCAAAATACCAGCTACAGTGTGCAAACCTGGTGAAGACTTGCAGGAAACGTTTGACCTCTGTCATTGCCAACAAAGGTTATGTTACAAAGTATTGAGTTGAACTTTTGTTATTGACCAAATACTTATTTTCCACCATAATTGCCCTGCGATACAGTGGCAACCCACCTGATGACAGCTGGGATGCTTTCTTTGTACATGTATGCATTTGTATGTATGTATGTAACCGTTTTCAAAAACCACATCCTTTTTCAACTTGTGAACACTACCAACGAAGCTGCTGTTCCCCCACTTGTCTGCATGTTTCAAAGTGAAGGTCAGTTTCTTTTAAAATACCACTACAGTATGAATGCTGTGTTTTGTATATGTAGATAAACCTGGACATACTGAAAGGGCAAAATTACCATAAACTCACACGTTATTATTCAGATTATGCATACAGTGTATCACAAAAGTGAGTACACCCCTCACATTTCTGCAGATATTTTAAGTTTATCTTTTCATGGTACAACACTGACAAAATGACACTCTGACACAATGAAAAATCGTCTGTGTGCAGCTTATATAACAGTGTAAATTTATTCTTCCCTCAAAATAACTCAATATACAGCCAATAAACCACCAGCAACAAAAGTGAGTACACCCCTACATCCCTAAATGTCCAAGCTGAGCACTGCTTGTCATTTTTCCCTCCAAAGTGTCATGTGACTCGTTAGTGTTTCTAGTTCTCAGGTGTGCATAGGGAGCAGGTGTGTTCAAATCTGTAGTACAGCTCTCACACTCGCTCATACTGGCCACTGAAAGTTCCAACATAGCACCTCATGGCAAAGAACTCTCTGAGGATCTTAAAAGACGAATTGTTGCGCTACGTGAAGATTGCCGAGGCTATAAGAAGATTGCCAACACCCTGAAACTGAGCTGCAGCACAGTGGCCAAGATCATCCAGCGTTTTAAAAGAGCAGGGTCCACTCAGAACAGACCTCGTGTTGGTCGTCCAAAGAAGCTGAGTGCACATACTCAGCGTCACATCCGAATGCTGTCTTTGAAAGATCGGTGCAGAAGTGCCGTCAGCATTGCTGCAGAGATTGAAGAGGTGGGGGGTCAGCCTGTCAGTGCTCAGACCATACGCCACACATTACATCAAATGGGTCTGCATGGCTGTCACCTCAGAAGGAAGCCTCTTCTAAAGTCTGTACACAAGAAAGCCCACAAACAGTTTGCTGAAGACATGTCAACAAAGGACATGGATTACTGGAACCATGGCCTTTGGTCTGATGAGACCAAGATTAATTTGTTTGGTTCAGATGGTCTCAAGCATGTGTGGCGGCAATCAGGTGAGGTGTACAAAGATAAGTGTGTCATGCCTACAGTCAAGCATGGTGGTGGGAATGTCATGGTCTGGGGCTGCATGAGTGCAGCAGGTGTTGGGGAGTTACATTTCATTGAGGGACACATGAACTCCAATATGTACTGTGAAATACTGAAGCAGAGCGTGATCCCCTCCCTCTGGAAACTGGGTCGCAGGGCAGTGTTTCAGCATGATGATGACCCCAAACACACCTCTAAGATGACCACTGCTTTGTTGAAGAAGCTGAGGGTAAAGGTGATGGACTGGCCAAGCATGTCTCCAGACCTAAACCCAATAGAACATCTTTGGGGCATCCTCAAGCGGAAGGTGGAGGAGCGCAGTGTCTCGAATATCCACCAGCTCTGTGATGTCGTTATGGAGGAGTGGAAAAGCATTCCAGTGGCAACCTGTGAAGCTCTGGTAAACTCCATGCCCAGGAGAGTTAAGGCAGTTCTGGAAAATAATGGTGGACACAAAATATTGACACTTCAGGAAGTGTCTCTTCAGGGTGTACTCACTTTTGTCGCCGGTGGTTTAGACATTAATGGCTGTATATTGAGTTATTTTGAGGGAAGAATAAATTTACACTGTTATATAAGCTGCACACAGACGACTTTTCATTGTGTCAAAGTCTCATTTTGTCAGTGTTGTACCATGAAAAGATAAACTTAAAATATCTGCAGAAATGTGAGGGGTGTACTCACTTTTGTGATACACTGTAGCTTCATCTGTTTATAGTGTATTTTATTAATGATTTTGGAATTATTATTATGATGATGATGATTATTATTATTATTAGTATTATTATTGTTAATAATAATAATAATCATCATCATCATCATTATCATCATCATTATCATCATCTTGTTCAATACTCTATGGACTATTCTACAGTCATGTGTAGAAGTAATTACACCCTGTGAAAAATATTGACTTATTCAACATATTTGAACATACAGACAATAATAATAATAGATAAAGCTGATATATGTCAACAATATTTTATGTGATCAAGAGTGAGAGTCAGCAGGTAGCACTGAGGTGTCTTGGGTTATGTTTGACTCGTGATAAAATGATGAATTGTAGACTGCCAGGCTAAACGTCTTAAACGTCTTAGTTAGGAAACGAGTGTGTACCATGAAGACCTTCCTTTGCTGACCCTCTGGGGTCCACAAAGACATTCAAGCACTAAGTCTGATGTTTCTGTATGTATTTCTCTAACTTTGCAGTAATACAGTGCAGAAATACAGTCACACAAAACCTGAATCTGTAACACATAATAATTGCACTAATCTTTTTCATCTTTCTCATCTCATCATTTTCTCATCTTTCAATTTACATTTGTTAAAATGACTAAAATTAAATCTAATAACACCTACTATTTATTGTATAATCTCTAGTTACTCAAATGAATATAATTAAGATCAGTTCATTCAGAGAAACCCCACTGACTGCATAGTCTTTTGCCCAAACACTTCCCAGAATTCTTAGCCTTAGTGTTGGTGCCTTTTTTTTTTTTTTGTAATGGTTCTTCAACTTTTTACAGTCTCCTACCCCTTCAGCATACATTCAGTCCCCCTTCAGTTATCAAACATGCTAATGATGTAATGCCATTTACACCAGAATAATACAGAGCCTGCATAATACTGAAAAACAGTGTTATTTACAAGTGCACAGTGATCTATAAGAGGGCTCATACGCATGCGTGAGACACTCTACAGCTGCAAAACACAATGTTCAGTAATGTGCCACAGATCACATTCAGCCAGGTATGCCAATATATGTGTGTGTGTGTGTGTGTGTGTGTGTGTATACACAGTACTGTGCGAAAGTCTTAGGCACCTAATGGTAGTGTGTGTTTAACCATTTCCAAGCCTCTCCTCGAGGAAGCCCCGTATTATATGTAGTTAAAAAGCAGCTCCTGGTTTGAATCAGTGCTTCAGTAAATTGAGCTCATGATGTAATTGATGATATTAACGAGTCTCTGTGGCGGCTGTGAAGATGTCCAGGAAAAATATGGACCCAAGAAATTCTTGTTACTTTTTATTGTTTTTATGCTTATTTGAATTATGAATACGACATTATTCTAATGTATATTGTGATAAACTCACTGCTGAGATAAACTGTTTAAAATATTTGCCTGGATGCCTAAAACTTTGCACAGTACTGTATGTGTGTATGTGTATATATATATATAATGTTTGAACACTGACTCCCGGTGCATTGAGTGCACACAGATTACTTGTTGGTACATGCCACAGCACAACTGAGTGTCGGTGGGTGCGTGACAGCATGGAGGCAGAGTCTTCAGTTTATTTTCATTTCTCTAAAACTGTGGTCTGATTAGCTGAAGTGGCAGACTTTCTTGGGCAAGTCAAATGGGGCCCACTGCCTGATGTTCTTATTTGCCAATCAGGACATTGTAGAAAAAATATGAGTTCCGTTTATCATATTGTACAATACTGTACAGTGGAAATACTGGTGTATATTTTGTGTATATTGTATATTTTGTGTATGTGTTTAGAGTCTAATGTGTATGTACATTTTTTTTTTCTGTACTGTAATCCACCGTTGTGACCAAGTTTTCCTCTCAGGCACACTTTTAAAATGGATTACATCGTAGTATACAGTATACAGTATACAGTACACACACACACACACACACACACACACACACACACACACATATATATATATATATATATATATATATATATATATATATATAATATATAAAACACAGACAAGCATGCACTCAGTCCCCCTTCAGTTATCAAACATGTTAAAGATTTAATGCCATTTACACCAGAATAATACAGAACCTGCATAATACTGAAAAACAGTGTTATTTACAAGTGCACAGTGATCTATAAGACGGCTCATACGCATGCGTGAGACACTCTACAGCTGCAAAACACAATGTTCAGTAATGTGCCACAGATCACATTCAGCCAGGGATGCCTATATATATGTGTGTGTGTGTGTGTGTGTGTGTGTGTGTGTGTGTGTGTGTGTGTGTGTGTGTGTGTGTGTGTGTGTGTGTATACACAGTACTGTGCGAAAGTCTTAGGCACCTAATGGTAGTGTGTGTTTACCCATCTCCAAGCCTCTCCTCGAGGAAGCCCAGTATTATATGTAGTTAAAAAGCAGCTCCTGGGTTGAATCAGTGCTTCAGTAAATTGAGCTCATGATGTAATTGATGATATTGACGAGTCTCTGTGGCGGCTGTGAAGATGTCCAGGAAAAATATGGACCCAAGAAATTCTTGTTACTTTTTATTGTTTTTATGTTTATTTGAATTATGAATACGACTTTATTCTAATGTATATTGTGATAAACTCACTGTTGAGATAAACTGTTTAAAAAATTTGCCTGGATGCCTAAAACTTTGCACAGTACTGTATATGTGTATATATATATATATATATAATGTTTGAACACTGACTCCCGGTGCATTGAGTGCACACAGATTACTTGTTGGTACATGCCTCAGCACAACTGAGTGTCGGTGGGTGCGTGACAGCATGGAGGCAGAGTCTTCAGTTTATTTTAATTTCTCTAAAGCACATTGTGGTCTGATTAGCTGAAGTGGCAGACTTTCTTGGGCAAGTCAAATGGGGCCCACTGCCTGATGTTCTTATTTGCCAATCAGGACATTGTAGAAAAAATATGACTTCCGTTTATCATATTGTACAAAGTGTACAGTGGAAATACTGGTGTATATTTTGTGTATATTGTATATTTTGTGTATATTGTATATTTTGTGTATGTGTTTAGAGTCTAATGTGTATGTACATATATGAGGCATGTAGGCAGGTTGAAGTTGCAGAGTGGCTTCATTAGAGTCAGAATAGGCATTTATTTATTGTATAATCTCTAGTTACTCAGATGAATCTAATTAATATCAGTTATTTCAGAGAAGCCCCATTGACTGCATAGTCTTTTGCCCAAACGCTTGCCAGAATTCTTAGCCTTAGTGTTGGTGCCTTTTTTTTTTGGTAATGGTTCTTAAACTTTTCTCCTACCCCTTCAGACATTTAACACATGAACCCCTTTTCACTCCTTACACAGACAAGCATGCATTCAGTCCCCCTTCAGTTATCAAACATGCTAATGATGTAATGCCATTTACACCAGAATAATACAGAGCCTGCATAATACTGAAAAACAGTGTTATTTACAAGTGCACAGTGATCTATAAGAGGGCTCATACGCATGCGTGAGACACTCTACAGCTGCAAAACACAATGTTCAGTAATGTGCCACAGATCACATTCAGCCAGGTATGCCAATATATGTGTGTGTGTGTGTGTGTGTGTGTGTGTGTGTGTGTGTGTGTGTGTGTACACAGTACTGTGCGAAAGTCTTAGGCACCTAATGGTAATGTGTGTTTACCCATCTCCAAGCCTCTCCTCGAGGAAGCCCAGTATTATATGTAGTTAAAAAGCAGCTCCTGGTTTGAATAAGTGCTCAGTAAATTGAGCTCATGATGTAATTGATAATATTAACGAGTCTCTGTGGCGGCTGTGAAGATGTCCAGGAAAAATATGGACCCAAGAAATTCTTGTTACTTTTTATTGTTTTTATGCTTATTTGAATTATGAATACGACTTTATTCTAATGTATATTGTGATAAACTCACTGCTGAGAGAATTAGTTTTAAAAATTTGCCTGGATGCCTAAAACTTTCACACAGTACTGTATGTGTGTATATGTGTATATATATATATATATATATAATGTTTGAACACTGACTCCCGGTGCATTGAGTGCACACAGATTACTTGTTGGTACATGCCACAGCACAACTGAGTGTCGGTGGGTGTGTGACAGGATGGAGGCAGAGTCTTCTGTTTATTTTCATTTCTCTAAAACACATTGTGGTCTGATTAGCTGAAGTGGCAGACTTTCTTGGGCAAGTCAAATGGGGCCCACTGCCTGATGTTCTTATTTGCCAATCAGGACATTGTAGAAAAAATATGACTTCCGTTTATCATATCCCCCACTGGGGCAAGCACCCTACACTATACCAATAAGAGTCCTTGGGCAAGACTCCTAACATCACCTTGGCCTCCCTGTGTAAATTGATCAAATTATAAGTTGCTCTGGATAAGAGCGTCAGCCAAATGCTGTAAATGTAAGATGTAAAATGACAGGATGAGGTGCTGGTCAGGGGAATAGTTCCCTGGAGCAGCGTCTGGAGCGGAACAGTAAGTGGCTGTCTGTGAGTTGGCGTGGTGTCCATGCAAATCCTTAGGTTGCTGCCACGAGCGACGGAGAGAACCGGGAGCGTGATTGGTATAGCCAGAGTGGCGTGGCCACTGTAGGCGTGAGGACGCGCCAGCGCCGCGATGCAGGGGAGGCTGAGTCACACACCTGAAGTTACACACCTGCCACCTTTTCTTCAAGCTGATTAATCCTGGGACTGTGTTCTGCCTTGGATTTGTAGTTTTGGAAAGGCCTTTGCTTCCCTTTGAATCACTGGGCCAAAACTATCGTCAGTGGGTGCGTGACAGGATGGAGGCAGAGTCTTCAGTTTATTTTCATTTCTCTAAAACTGTGGTCTGATTAGCTGAAGTGGCACTTTCTTGGGCAAGTCAAATGGGGCCCACTGCCTGATGTTCTTATTTGCCAATCAGGACATTGTAGAAAAACAAGAACTCTGTATATCATTTTGTACGATACTGTAATGTACAAGCTGTATGTTGGAAATACTGGTGTATATTTTGTGTATGTTGCGTATGTGTATACTGTATATATTTAGAATCTGGAGTTTGCATGTTCTCCCCGTGTCTGTGTGTGTTTCCTCAGAGTTCTCCGGTTCTTCCTCCCATGGTCCAAAGACATGCAGTTAGGCCAATTGGACATGTTACATTGCCCCTGGGTGTGAGTGTGCGTGATTGTGTGTCTGTCTGTCTGCCCTGCGATGGACTGGCAACCTGTCCAGGGTTTATCCTGCCTTCCGCCCAATGACCGCTGGGATAGGCTCCAGCCTATATGTGCGTGTATGTGTGTATGTGTATGTATGTGTGTATATATATATACACACACACACACACATACAGGGTGGGCCATTTATATGGATACACCCAAATAAAACGGGAGTGGTTGGTGATATTAACTTCCTGTTTGTGGCACATTAGTTTGTGGGATGGGGAAAACTTTTCAAGATGGGTGGTCACCATGGTGGCCATTTTGAAGTCGGCCATTTTGGATCCAACTTTAGTTCTTTCCATGGGAAGAGGGTCGTGTGACACATCAAACCTACTGAGAATTTCACGAGAAAAACAACAGTGTTGGTGGTTTTAACGTAACTTTATTCTTTCATGAGTTATTCACAAGTTTCTGACCACTTATAAAATGTGTTCAAAGTGCTGCCCATTGTGTTGGATTGTCAATGCAGCCCTCTTCTCCCGCTCTTCACACACTGAGAGCAACACCGCAGAAGGAATGCCAGCACAAGCTTCCAGTATCCGTAGTTTCAGGTGCTGCACATCTCGTATCACAGAAACGCTTAAAATATCGGTCTTAATTTAGGCTGAGAAATGATGGATTTCATGCATCAGAAGGCTCCACCCATTAAGACGAAGTGTATGTGACACTCTTGTCGAACATGCATTACCAAAGCGACCTTTTTCTTCTGCACCATTTCTCTAGGACAGAATTAGTTTCCCAGCATGAATTATACTTGGGCTTAAATACTTGATTCACATGGCAGTCCAAATGAGCCCAATCACGGCTCGACATCAGTAGAGCTGTCGGCCCACCGAAACACTAAATTCAGTTTCTAAGTCATTCCAGCTTCAGGAAATGTTTTTATAGCTTGCTCTGTACAGTTTTACTGGTAGTTTGGAATCTTATCTTATTTGTAAGGAAATAAAGAAACTCCACCGCAGACTCAAAAGCTCAGATTAGCTAAATTTCCTTCGGGATCAATAAAGTGTCTGTCTGTCTGTCTGTCTGTCTGTCAGTCAAAAGCATCCATAACTCTTCCCCTGAGGGTTTCGGAGAGCTCTCTTGGTTTTGGTATTGTATAACCACACTGAAATGTAGAACCAAACCAACCGACAGAGAGTAATTTCCCGTTCACGTAGATCTGTGGTCTGTCTGTTTTGTAGATGTGGTAGAACATAAAACCACATGAAGAACAGAAAGTGTAACGAAAAGCCAATAAAAGAAGGGAAGTGAACATCTGACATAATAATAATATAAATATACAACAATGCTTTGGTGTGTGTGTGCACTTCTGCTGATTTAAATAATTCAAATGTTTCATTGACTCAAATTGACTAAAAAAGGCAATATTTAGCAGACACCCACCTTTTCATGGTGTGTGCTTATTTTTTTTTCACAGCAAAGCTCAGGTTATGTAGGTGCTAATATTGTTTAACTGAGACAAAATATTCTCATATTCATTCATGGCATTTTGCTGACGCTCTTATCCAGAGCGACTTACAATTTGATCATTTTACACAGGGAGGCCAAGGCGGTGTTAGGAGTCTTGCCCAAGGACTTTTATTGGTATAGTGTAAGTTGCTTATCCAGGTGGGGATTGAACCCCAGTCTACAGTGTAGGAGGCAGAGGTGTTTACCACTACACTAACCAACCACCAATATGTTCCTGTATATAAAATCTGAAATAAAATGTCTACATCATTCACGATCATTTATGAAACTCAAACGCCATCTAACAGATGAAGCAGAATCACTGATGTATAGGGCTGATGAGAAGGGCGAGAGAATGTGGTTCAACATGTCTGACATGAGAATATTTTCCTGTTGATGTAGATCAGTGGTCGGCCTGTTATGTCAAAGTAGAACATGAATCCACATCACACAGATTAAACAGCTGCACAACAAATATTGCATCACAGTTTAGAGAGAATAATAATAAAAAAGATCATATAAACTATATGACCAAATTATGTGGACATCTGAGTTTCAGCCACTCTCACTACTGATAGGTGTATAAAATCAATTACATAGACATGCAATCTCCATAGACAAACACTGGCAGTAGTATGAGTCATATTGAGAAGCTCAGAGACTTTTAGCATGGCGCTGTGATTGGATGCCACATTTGCCAAGTCTGTTTGAGAAATTTCTGCCCAGCTAGATCTGCCCTAGACAACTGTAAGTGCTATTCTTATGAAATGGAAGAGTCTGTAATCAACATCAGCTCAGCCGTGAAGCAGTAGACCATGCAAACTTACACAGTGGGACTGCCAAGTGATGAAGCATGCAGAGTATAAAAATCACCTATCGTCTGTTGCATCACCCACTACAGAGTTATAAACAGTCTCTGAGAGCAACGTCAACACAAGAACTGTGTATCAGGGCCTTCAGGAAATGGGTTTCCATGGCACAGCAGCTGTGCAACAGCTTAAGATCATGATGTGCAATGTGAAGGATCTCTAGTGGCCTGCAGAGAGCCCTGACCTCAAGCCTATCACCTTTGGGTTTAATTGTGTTTTTTAATGGTCCCTCTTGTCCAACATCAGTCTGACCCCACAAAAGGTCTTTTGACTGAATGGGCACAAATCCCAACAGACACACTTCAAAATCCTATGGAAAGCTCCCCATTAAAGTGGAGGCTTTTATAGTTGCAAAGAAGGGACGACTCTACGTTAATGCTCCTGGTTTTAGAATAGGATGTCCACCAAGCTAATATAGTAGTGACGGTCAGTTGTCAACATACTTTTGGCCATGTAGTGTGTCAAGACTGCATATACACAGTATAGTGTGTGTGTGTGTGTGTGTGTGTGTGTGTGTGTGTGTGTGTGTGTGTGTGTGTAGTGTGTAGTGTGTCAATGGGACAAAGAATCAGGGCTCAGGAAAGTGGGCCGTCTAGTGGTTGGTTAGTGTAGTGGGTAACACCTCTGCCTTCTACAAATGTCGTAAATGTAAATGTAAATGGACAAGAAAAACAAACATGAAATCATTACTAGATGGTGGTCCACTAGATGGTGCTGCTGCTTACAAAGTTTGCTGACTGGATCAGAACAAGTTACACTTACACAATATGGCAACAGCTCCCTGGACGCTGTGAATTGGGCTGCCCACCTCTCTGGGCAAGTGTGCTCACTGCCCCCTAGTGTGTGTGTGTTCACTAGTGTGTATGTGGATGTTTCACTGCATGGGTTAGATTCTTTTCTTTTTTAGTAAAGTGTTATTTTGACATGGGCTTTTATGAAAATGTCAGTGTAAACGTCTAATGTTGCTTCAACGCCTTTGACAGCACAATCAGTGGAAAAGGCTTGATGTGAACACATCATCGGGTCATCAGGTCATCAGATATTTCTTTAGGAGATGGAGCGAAACAGCACAATATATCCAGTTGTGATGGTCACTATCACAACGGTTAAAAAGAAAGTTCATCTGTTTTGAGAATAGTACAACTGTTAAAGGGAAAGTGCACCCGTTTTGAGGATGGTACACACATTTAGTTGATAGCACAAGGATTAAGAGGACAGTGCAACTGTTTTCAGGAAAGTGCACCCATTTTGGGGTTAGTTCAACCTACATGAGGAAAATGCAACTGTTCTGTAGATAATACACCTGTTTTGGGGTCTGTACAACCATTATAAGGAAAGTGCACTGGTTTTGGGATAAGAAGAAACGTTAAAAGGAAAGTGCACCCTTTTGAGGATAGTACACCCACTTAGTTGACAGTACAAGGATTACGAGGACAGGGCAACGGTTTCTTTTTTGGGGTTAGTACAATCGTTAAAAGGAAAGTGCGCCCACTGTGGGGTTAGTACAACCGTTAAAAGTCCATCTGTTTTGGGAATAGTACAAAGATTAAGAGGAAAGTACAACTGTTAAAAGAAAAGTCCACCTGTTTTGGGGTTGGAACAACCATAGAAAAAGGAAAGTGAACCCATTTTGTCTTTAGTACAACCATTAAGAGGAAAGGGCACCTGATTTGGGGGTTAGTACAACCATTAAAAGTGTATTAAATTCACTGGTTTTGGGGCTAGTATAACCATTAAAGGGAAAGTGCACCCATTTTGGAGTTAGTACAACTGTTCAAAGGATATCACAATCGTTTTGGGGTTAGTACAACCGGTTTTAAAGAAAGGTGCACCCATCTGGGGGGGCAGTACAACTGTTAAGAGGAAAGTGCTCATGCTTTTGAGGATAATACACCAGTTTTGGTGGCAGTATACAAGTTAAGAGGACAGTGCAACTGTTTGTAGGAAAGTGCCCCCTTTTTTGGGGTTAGTATGGCCATTAAATGGAAAGTGCACATGTTTTGGGATTAGAAGAACTGAGAGGAAAATGACCCATTTTGAGGATACTACAAAAAGGAAAGTGGACCCATTTTCATGTTAATACAACCATTTTGAGGATAGTACTACTGTTGAGCTGATGGTGATGATGTCGTGCTTCATGGATGGGCGTCATAGTTAAGTAAGCTATTTGGTGTCATATGATACATTTATAAAGCGTAATAGTTTTGAATTGCTGCTTATTTTAAATGAACAATAATATTATAATACGCATATTACTGTGTAAAAGTCACAGGCAGTCTGAGAAAAGGATCTGTGAAGCCACTGATCTGGGTGGTAAGAGTGTAATTGCTCCAAAAACACTAACATTGGAATAAATAAGTAAATACATGTACAATCCACTGATAAGTGATGTGCGTATGTGTAACAAAGCTTGTCTGAAGGAGTAACAGTGTTTACAGTTACCATCCAGTAACTACTTTGTCTAATCAGTCCTTCATTAAATTACATCAGATGCTGCTGTTGGACCTGAACAGGTAGACACGATGGATCTACAGCAAGAAGTCTATAAATAACCTCACTTCTTAAGATAAAACAATCCAAATAGGAGGTGGAGTGTCCTGTCCACCTCCACCTCCACCTCCATTGTCCTATTTTGAGAATTAAAAGTCATGTTCTTATGGGGCGGGGCATTGTGTTTTGTTTTTTGTTTGCCCATAATATTCTGCACCAATGCAATGGCAGTGTACAAAAAATATGAGCTGCTAATGCGGTGAAACTAGTGGAGAAATGGAATGTGTTTCATGCAGCTTGGTTTTTGAATCGCTTGGTGTAACAAAATTGTTTCAGGCAACTCACAACATTCAACTAGTTGAATGAATGTTTAGACATTTACATTCAGGGCATTTGGCAGACAGTCTTGTCCAGAGCAGGTCACAGTTTGATCATTTTACACAGGTAGGCGAAGGCAGCATTAGGAGTCTTGCCCAAGGCCTGTTATTGGTATAGTGTTGGGTGTTTATCCAGGCCAGCCTAAGACTGATACTGATGCTGATGCTAATGCTAATGCTACGTGTTTTTTTTACTTACAGCTGTGAGACGTCATTTACTTCATGTACATTGTTTATTAACAGGCTGCCAACTCTCCAGCTCCATTTCAGTCAAGTGGAAAGTGAGTCCTAAACACTTGACCTTGGACTCTTTATCAATGAATTATTCACAGGAGCAAGTGCAAGAAAAACTCATTTCAGTCAGTTTGCTAATTAAAGCCCACTTTCAGATGAAAGTTACTTTATTTATTCAGCTCTAAGGCCACATAAAACTGCATTACACCCCTCTTGGTCATCACATTTATTGATACACAGATGTTACAGTACAATCTATTCTAATCTATAACATTCATCATATTTGATCTGAAAGTACAGCTGAGAAATTAAATGTAGGAAAACTATCTAATTATTTCCAGACACTATATTTACAATATTTCAGTTCCTCCGATAAGAGATGAATCACTGAGAGAGGAGCAGCAGAGAGATCAGATGAAGAAGACGGAGGAGATCAGAGGAGCCAGCATGATGAGGAGACTCAGCTTAACCCCCTCAGCGCCGTTACACATGTCAGTGTCACAGCACATTTCCTGATTTCCTGGCTGTGAACACTCACCCGCGGTTGCACATTTTTTTTCTGGTAATTTCAGTGTGTTCATTAATCAGTGTGGTCTTTTCTCTCTCAGAGTGACACAGACAACCAATTGCATGTGTTTTGGGGTTGTATATCCATTAAAATGAATGGGCACCTTTTTGGGGGTTCGCAAAACCATTAAAATTAAAACGCACTCGTTTTGGGCTTTGTACGACCGTTAAAATAAAAACGCACCTGTTTTGGGGTTCGTACCGCCGTCCAAATTAAAACGCACCCGTTTTAGGGTTTGTACGACCGTTAAAATTCAAACGCACCCGTTTTGGCTCGCGCAAAACCGTTAAAATTCAAACGCACCCTTTTTGGGGTTTGTACGACCGTTAAAATTCAAACGCACCCGTTTTGGGGCGCGCAAAACCGTTAAAATTAAAACGCACCCGTTTTGGGGCTCGCAAAACCGTTAAAATTCAAATGCACCCGTTTTGGGGTTTGTACGACCATTAAAATTAAAACGCACCCGTTTTGGGGTGCGCAAAACCGTTAAATTAAAACGCACCCGTTTTAGGGTTTGTACGACCGTTAAAATTCAAACGCACCAGTTTTGGGGTTTGTACGACCATTAAAATTCAAACGCACCCGTTTTGGGGTGCGCAAAAACCGTTAAAATTAAAACGCACCCTTTTTGGGGTATGTACGACCGTTAAAATTAAAACGCACCCTTTTGGGGGTTCATAAAATCGTTAAAATGAAAAATAATCCCTTTTGGGTGTTGGATAACTGTTAATATTAAGGCGCACCCGATTTGATGATAGTACTCCTGTTTTGGGTGTGTTACATTCGTCAAAACAAATGAACTCCACCTATATTGGGGTTAGTACAACTGCTAAACAGAAAGCGCACCAGTTTAGGGGTTTGTGTAAGCGTTAAAAGGAAAATGCAGCTCTTTTGGCCTTAGTAAAAACATTAAAATGAAAGTGCTTCTGTTTTGGGGTTTGTACAACAGTTAAAAGGAAAACGCACCAATTTTGAGGTTATTTAAACTGTTAAAATGAAATTGCACCTGTTTTGGCTGTTTTGTTTGTATAACGGTGAAAATTAAAGCGCACTGGATTTGAGGATGGTACACCTGTTTTGGGATTATTTAAATCGTTAAATGAAAGCCCACCTGACTTGGAGTTTTTACAACAGTTATTGGGTTTGTACAAACATGAAAAGGACAACGCAGCTTTTCTGGGGTTAGAAAAGCCTTTAAAATGAGAGAGCATCAGTTTTGAGGATCATACACCGATTTGGGCTTTTCTTCAACCGTTGAACAGAAAACGCACCTTTTTAGGGTTAGTTCATCTGTTGAAAAGCCAACGCAAGAAAATGCAGCTGTTTTGAGGAAATTTCACCCATTTGGTGGAACGTCCACTCTTCTAGGGGAAAATCCTTCTTTTATGGTTTAAATAAATCTTAGTGAAACTAAGTCACACATAAGCCCTAACAGCTATGGTGCTGATGCCCTGTTATACATTTCCCCATCTTCTGATAATCAAGACTTTGAGATAGATTGACCAGCAGCTTGTCAGATATTTCTCAGTGGATGTCAGAAAATATTCTAGGACAAAAGCACAAAAAACACAAATATTGATTATTCGTACAAAATCTGAGACGAAGCTGCTTAGACTTTAGGCAGTGTTTTGTCGTGCATGTGAACCTAAGCATTTATATAAGTTTATATCATTTGGGGTGCGCAAACCCTTAAATTAAAACGCACCCGTTTTGGGGTGCGCAAAACCGTTAAATTAAAACGCACCCGTTTTAGGGTTTGTACGACCGTTAAAATTCAAACGCACCCGTTTTGGGGTTTGTACGACCGTTAAAATTCAAACGCACCCGTTTTGGGGTTTGTACGACCGTTAAAATTAAAACGCACCCGTTTTAGGGTTTGTACGACTGTTAAAATTCAAACGCACCCGTTTTGGGGTGCGCAAAACCGTTAAAATTAAAACGCACCCTTTTTCGGGTTTGTACGACCGTTAAAATTAAAACGCACTCGTTTTAGGGTTTGTACGACCGTTAAAATAAAAACGCACCTGTTTTGGGGTTCGTACCGCCGTCCAAATTAAAACGCACCCGTTTTAGGGTTTGTACGACCGTTAAAATTAAAACGCACACGTTTTGGGGTGCGCAAAACCGTTAAAATTCAAACGCACCCGTTTTGGGGTGCGCAAAACCGTTAAAATTAAAACGCACTCGTTTTAGGGTTTGTACGACCGTTAAAATTAAAACGCACACGTTTTGGCGCTCGCAAAACCGTTACAATTCAAACGCACCCGTTTTGGGGTTTGTACGACTGTTAAAATTAAAACGCACCCGTTTTGGGGTTTGTACGACCGTTAAATTCAAACGCACCCTTTTTGGGGTTTGTACGACCGTTAAAATTCAAACGCACCCGTTTTGGGGTGCGCAAAAACCGTTAAAATTAAAACACATCCGTTTTAGGGTTTGTACGACTGTTAAAATTCAAACGCACCCGTTTTGGGGTGCGCAAAACCGTTAAAATTAAAACGCACCCTTTTTCGGGTTTGTACGACCGTTAAAATTCAAACGCACCCGTTTTGGGGTTTGTACGACCGTTAAAATTCAAACGCACCCGTTTTGGGGTGCGCAAAACCGTTGAATTAAAACGCACCCTTTTTCGGGTTTGTACGACCGTTAAAATTAAAACGCACTCGTTTTAGGGTTTGTACGACCGTTAAAATAAAAACGCACCTGTTTTGGGGTTCGTACCGCCGTCCAAATTAAAACGCACCCGTTTTAGGGTTTGTACGACCGTTAAAATTAAAACGCACACGTTTTGGGGCGCGCAAAACCGTTAAAATTCAAAAGCACCCGTTTTGGGGTGCGCAAAACCGTTAAAATTAAAACGCACTCGTTTTAGGGTTTGTACGACCGTTAAAATTCAAACGCACCCGTTTTGGGGTGCGCAAAACCGTTACATTAAAACGCACCCGTTTTAGGGTTTGTACGACCGTTAAAATTCAAACGCACCCGTTTTGGGGTTTGTACTACCGTTAAAATTCAAACGCACCCGTTTTGGGGTGCGCAAAACCGTTAAAATTAAAAAGCACTCGTTTTAGGGTTTGTACGACCGTTAAAATTAAAACGCACACGTTTTGGCGCGCGCAAAACCGTTAAAATTCAAACGCACCCTTTTTGGGGGTTGTACGACCGTTAAAATTCAAACGCACCCGTTTTGGGGTTTGTACGACCGTTAAAATTCAAACGCACCCGTTTTGGGGTTTGTACTACCGTTAAAATTCAAACGCACCCGTTTTGGGGTGCGCAAAACCGTTAAAATTAAAACGCACTCGTTTTAGGGTTTGTACGACCGTTAAAATTAAAACGCACACGTTTTGGCGCGCGCAAAACCGTTAAAATTCAAACGCACCCTTTTTGGGGTTTGTACGACCGTTACAATTCAAACGCACCCGTTTTGGGGTTTGTACGACTGTTAAAATTAAAACGCACCCTTTTTGGGGTTTGTACGACCGTTAAAATTCAAACGCACTCGTTTTGGGGCTCGCAAAACCGTTAAAATTCAAACGCACCCGTTTTGGGGTGCGCAAAACCGTTAAAATTAAAACGCACCCTTTTTGGGGTTTGTACGACCGTTAAAATTCAAACGCACCCGTTTTGGGGCGCACAAAACCGTTAAAATTAAAACGCACCCGTTTTGGGGCTCACAAAACCGTTAAATTAAAACGCACCCGTTTTGGGGGTTGTACGACTGTTAAAATTCAAACGCACCCGTTTTGGGGTTTGTACGACCGTTAAAATTCAAACGCACCCGTTTTAGGGTTTGTACGACCGTTAAAATTAAAACGCACCCTTTTGGGGGTTCATAAAATCGTTAAAATGAAAAATAATCCCTTTTGGGTGTTGGATAACTGTTAATATTAAGGCGCACCCGATTTGATGATAGTACTCCTGTTTTGGGTGTGTTACATTCGTCAAAACAAATGAACTCCACCTATATTGGGGTTAGTACAACTGCTAAACAGAAAGCGCACCAGTTTAGGGGTTTGTGTAAGCGTTAAAAGGAAAATGCAGCTCTTTTGGCCTTAGTAAAACCATTAAAATGAAAGTGCTTCTGTTCTGGGGTTTGTACAACAGTTAAAAGGAAAACGCACCAATTTTGAGGTTATTTAAATTGTTAAAATGAAATTGCACCTGTTTTGGCTGTTTTGTTTGTATAACGGTGAAAATTAAAGCGCACTGGATTTGAGGATGGTACACCTGTTTTGGGATTATTTAAATCGTTAAATGAAAGCCCACCTGACTTGGAGTTTTTACAACAGTTCTTGGGTTTGTACAAACATGAAAAGGACAACGCAGCTTTTCTGGGGTTAGAAAAGCCTTTAAAATGAGAGAGCATCAGTTTTGAGGATCATACACTGATTTGGGCTTTTCTTCAACCGTTGAAAAGAAAACGTACCTTTTTAGGGTTAGTTCATCTGTTGAAAAGCCAACGCAAGAAAATGCAGCTGTTTTGAGGAAATTTCACCCATTTGGTGGAACGTCCACTCTTCTAGGGGAAAATCCTTCTTTTATGGTTTAAATAAATCTTAGTGAAACTAAGTCACACATCAGCCCTAACAGCTATGGTGCTGATGCCCTGTTATACATTTCCCCATCTTCTGATAATCAAGACTTTGAGATAGATTGACCAGCAGCTTGTCAGATATTTCTCAGTGGATGTCAGAAAATATTCTAGGACAAAAGCTGAAAAAACACAAATATTGATTATTCGTACAAAATCTGAGACGAAGCTGCTTAGATTTTAGGCTTTGTTTTGTCGTGCATGTGAACCTAAGCATTTAAATAAGTTTATATCATTTGGGGTGCGCAAACCCTTAAATTAAAACGCACCCGTTTTGGGGTGCGCAAAACCCTTAAATTAAAACGCACCCGTTTTAGGGTTTGTACGACCGTTAAAATTCAAACGCACCCGTTTTGGGGTGCGCAAAACCGTTACATTAAAACGCACCCGTTTTAGGGTTTGTACGACCATTAAAATTCAAACGCACCCGTTTTGGGGTTTGTACTACCGTTAAAATTCAAACGCACCCGTTTTGGGGTTTGTACGACCGTTAAAATTAAAACGCACCCTTTTTAGGGTTTGTACGACTGTTAAAATTCAAACGCACCCGTTTTGGGGTGCGCAAAACCGTTAAAATTAAAACGCACTCGTTTTAGGGTTTGTACGACCGTTAAAATTAAAACGCACACGTTTTGGCGCGCGCAAAACCGTTAAAATTCAAACGCACCCTTTTTGGGGTTTGTACGACCGTTAAAATTCAAACGCACCCGTTTTGGGGCGCACAAAACCGTTACAATTCAAACGCACCCGTTTTGGGGTTTGTACGACTGTTAAAATTAAAATGCACCCTTTTTGGGGTTTGTCCGACCGTTAAAATTCAAACGCACTCGTTTTGGGGCTCGCAAAACCGTTAAAATTCAAACGCACCCGTTTTGGGGTGCGCAAAACCGTTAAAATTCAAACGCACCCTTTTTGGGGTTTGTACGACCGTTAAAATTCAAACGCACCCGTTTTGGGGCGCACAAAACCGTTACAATTCAAACGCACCCGTTTTGGGGCTCACAAAACCGTTAAATTAAAACGCACCCGTTTTGGGGGTTGTACGACTGTTAAAATTCAAACGCACCCGTTTTGGGGTTTGTACGACCGTTAAAATTCAAACGCACCCTTTTTAGGGTTTGTACGACCGTTAAAATTAAAACGCACCCTTTTGGGGGTTCATAAAATCGTTAAAATGAAAAATAATCCCTTTTGGGTGTTGGATAACTGTTAATATTAAGGCGCACCCGATTTGATGATAGTACTCCTGTTTTGGGTGTGTTACATTCGTCAAAACAAATGAACTCTACCTATATTGGGGTTAGTACAACTGCTAAACAGAAAGCGCACCAGTTTAGGGGTTTGTATAAGTGTTAAAACGAAAATGCAGCTCTTTTGGCCTTAGTAAAACCATTAAAATGAAAGTGCTTCTGTTTTGGGGTTTGTACAACAGTTAAAAGGAAAACGCACCAATTTTGAGGTTATTTAAACTGTTAAAATGAAATTGCACCTGTTTTGGCTGTTTTGTTTGTATAACGGTGAAAATGAAAGCGCACTGGATTTGAGGATGGTACACCTGTTTTGGGATTATTTAAATCGTTAA
This sequence comes from Pygocentrus nattereri, assembly GCF_015220715.1. Taxonomy (NCBI): domain Eukaryota; kingdom Metazoa; phylum Chordata; class Actinopteri; order Characiformes; family Serrasalmidae; genus Pygocentrus; species Pygocentrus nattereri. Next base: position 10,118,602 of record NC_051219.1, on the reverse strand, counting down.
ATGAAAGCCCACCTGACTTGGAGTTTTTACAACAGTTTGTACAAACATGAAAAGGACAACGCAGCTTTTCTGGGGTTAGAAAAGCCTTTAAAATGAGAGAGCATCAGTTTGGAGGATCATACACTGATTTGGGCTTTTCTTCAACCGTTGAACAGAAAACGCACCTTTTTAGGGTTAGTTCATCTGTTGAAAAGCCAACGCAAGAAAATGCAGCTGTTTTGAGGAAATTTCACCCATTTGGTGGAACGTCCACTCTTCTAGGGGAAAATCCTTCTTTTATGGTTTAAATAAATCTTAGTGAAACTAAGTCACACATCAGCCCTAACAGCTATGGTGCTGATGCCCTGTTATACATTTCCCCATCTTCTGATAATCAAGACTTTGAGATAGATTGACCAGCAGCTTGTCAGATATTTCTCAGTGGATGTCAGAAAATATTCTAGGACAAAAGCACAAAAAACACAAATATTGATTATTCGTACAAAATCTGAGACGAAGCTGCTTCGACTTTAGGCATTGTTTTGTCGTGCATGTGAACCTAAGCATTTAAATAAGTTTATATCATTTGGGGTGCGCAAACCCTTAAATTAAAACGCACCCGTTTTGGGGTGCGCAAAACCGTTAAATTAAAACGCACCCTTTTTGGGGTTTGTACGACCGTTAAAATTCAAACGCACCCGTTTTGGGGCGCGCAAAACCGTTAAAATTCAAACGCACCCGTTTTGGGGTTTGTACGACCGTTAAAATTCAAACGCAACCGTTTTGGGGTTTGCACGACCGTTAAAATTAAAACGCACCCGTTTTGGGGTTTGCACGACCGTTAAAATTAAAACGCACCCTTTTGGGGGTTCATAAAATCGTTAAAATGAAAAATAATCCCTTTTGGGTGTTGGATAACTGTTAATATTAAGGCGCACCCGATTTGATGATAGTACTCCTGTTTTGGGTGTGTTACATTCGTCAAAACAAATGAACTCTACCTATATTGGGGTTAGTACAACTGCTAAACAGAAAGCGCACCAGTTTAGGGGTTTGTGTAAGCGTTAAAAGGAAAATGCAGCTCTTTTGGCCTTAGTAAAACCATTAAAATGAAAGTGCTTCTGTTTTGGGGTTTGTACAACAGTTAAAAGGAAAACGCACCAATTTTGAGGTTATTTAAACTGTTAAAATGAAATTGCACCTGTTTTGGCTGTTTTGTTTGTATAATGGTGAAAATGAAAGCGCACTGGATTTGAGGATGGTACACCTGTTTTGGGATTATTTAAATTGTTAAATGAAAGCCCACCTGGCTTGGAGTTTTTACAACAGTTCTTGGGTTTGTACAAACATGAAAAGGACAACGCAGCTTTTCTGGGGTTAGAAAATCCTTTAAAATGACAGCGCATCAGTTTGGAGGATCATACAATGATTTGGGCTTTTCTTCAACCGTTGAAAAGAAAACGTACCTTTTTAGGGTTAGTTCATCTGTTGAAAAGACAACGCAAGAAAATGCAGCTGTGTTGAGGAAATTTCACCCATTTGGTGGAACGTCCACTCTTCTAGGGGAAAATCCTTCTTTTATGGTTTAATTAAATCTTAGTGAAACCTTTGATGCCATCTACCATGAGATTGTAATCCAACATCCTTAATGGTGAGTTGGCCCCTCAGGTTGAGTTTCCTCTTCTTCTTCTTCTTTCGGCTGCTCCCTTTAGGGGTTGCCTGTCCACCTTCACTACAACCATAACACTTCTCTGAGGTCTACCTCTTCTCCTTCTACCCGGCAGCTCCATCTCCAACATTCTTTGCCCAATATATCCACTATTCCTCCTCAACACACGTCCAAACCATCTCAACCTGGCCTCTCTGGCTTTATCTCCAAACTGCTCCACCTTCACTGTCCCTCTGATCTGCTCATTTCTAATCTTGTCCATCCTTGTCACTCCCAAGGAAAATCTCAGCATCTTCATCTCCGCCACCTCCAGCTCAGCCTCCTGTCTTTTTGACAGAGCCCAGTCTCCAAACCATCCATCATAGCAGGACGCACTACTGTCTTGTAAACCTTCCCTTTCACTCTTGCTGCTATCCTTTTGTCACACATCAGCCCTAACAGCTATGGTGCTGATGCCCTGTTATACATTTCCCCATCTTCTGATAATCAAGACTTTGAGATAGATTGACCAGCAGCTTGTCAGATCTTTCTCAGTGGATGTCAGAAAATATTCTAGGACAAAAGCTGAAAAAACACAAATATTGATTATTCGTACAAAATCTGAGACGAAGCTACTTACACTTTAGGCATTGTTTTGTCGTGCATGTGAACCTAAGCATTTAAACAAGTTTATATCATTTGAGGAATATTGAGAAATGTTTGGTCTTTTCTCTCTCAGAGTGACACAGACAACCAATTGAACAATTGCATGTGTTTTGGGGTTGTATATCCATTAAAATGAATGGGCACCTTTTTGGGGGTTCGCAAAGGCGTTAAAATTAAAACGCACTCGTTTTGGGGTTTGTACGACTGTTATAATGAAAACGCACCTTTTTGGGGTGCGTACCACCATTAAAATTAAAACGCACCCGTTTTGGAGTTTGTAAGACCGTTAAAATTAAAACGCACCCGTTTTGGGGGTTGTACGACCGTTAAAATTAAAACGCACCTGTTTTGGGGCTCGCAAAACCGTTAAAATAAAACGCACTCGTTTTGGGGTTTGTACGGCCGTTAAAAGGAAAACGCACTTGTTTTGGGGTGCGCAAAACCGTTAAAATGAAAACGCACCCGTTTTGAGGTTTGTACAACCATTAGAATTAAAACGCACCCGTTTTGGGGCTCGCAAAACCGTTAAATTAAAACGCACCCGTTTTGGGGCTCGCAAAACCGTTAAATTAAAACGCACACGTTTTGGGGTTTTGCACGACCGTTAAATTAAAACGCACCCGTTTTGGGGTTTGCACGACCGTTAAAATGAAAACGCACCCGTTTTGGGGCTCGCAAAACCGTTAAATTAAAACGCACCCGTTTTGGGGTTTTGCACGACCGTTAAAATTAAAACGCACCCGTTTTGGGGTTTGCACGACCGTTAAAATTAAAACGCACCCGTTTTGGGGTTTGCACGACCGTTAAAATTAAAACGCAACCGTTGTGGGGGTTGTACGACCGTAAAAATTAAAACGCACCCGTTTTGGGGCTCGCAAAACCGTAAAAATAAAACGCACCCTTTTTGGGGTTTGTGCGACCGTTAAAATGAAAACGCACCCGTTTTGGGGCTCGCAAAACCGTTAAAATGAAAACCGTTAAAATTAAAACGCACCTTTTTTGGGGTTTGTACGACCGTTAAAATTAAAACGCACCCTTTTGGGGGTTCATAAAATCGTTAAAATGAAAAATAACCCCTTTTGGGGGTTGGATAACTGTTAATATTAAGGCGCACCCGATTTGATGATAGTACTCCTGTTTTGGGTGTGTTACATTCGTCAAAACAAATGAACTCCACCTATATTGGGGTTAGAACAACTGCTAAACAGAAAGCTCACCAGTTTAGGGGTTTGTGTAAGCGTTAAAAGGAAAATGCAGCTCTTTTGGCCTTAGTAAAACCATTAAAATGAAAGTGCTTCTGTTTTGGGGTTTGTACAACAGTTAAAAGGAAAACGCACCAATTTTGAGGTTATTTAAACTGTTAAAATGAAATTGCACCTGTTTTGGCTGTTTTGTTTGTATAACGGTGAAAATTAAAGCGCACTGGATTTGAGGATGGTACACATGTTTTGGGATTATTTAAATCGTTAAATGAAAGCCCACCTGACTTGGAGTTTTTACAACAGTTCTTGGGTTTGTACAAACATGAAAAGGACAACGCAGCTTTTCTGGGGTTAGAAAAGCCTTTAAAATGAGAGAGCATCAGTTTTGAGGATCATACACCGATTTGGGCTTTTCTTCAACCGTTGAACAGAAAACGCACCTTTTTAGGGTTAGTTCATCTGTTGAAAAGACAACGCAAGAAAATGCAGCTGTGTTGAGGAAATTTCACCCATTTGGTGGAACGTCCACTCTTCTAGGGGAAAATCCTTCTTTTATGGTTTAATTAAATCTTAGTGAAACCTTTGATGCCATCTACCATGAGATTGTAATCCAACATCCTTAATGGTGAGTTGGCCCCTCAGGTTGAGTTTCCTCTTCTTCTTCTTCTTTCGGCTGCTCCCTTTAGGGGTTGCCTGTCCACCTTCACTACAACCATAACACTTCTCTGAGGTCTACCTCTTCTCCTTCTACCCGGCAGCTCCATCTCCAACATTCTTTGCCCAATATATCCACTATTCCTCCTCAACACACGTCCAAACCATCTCAACCTGGCCTCTCTGGCTTTATCTCCAAACTGCTCCACCTTCACTGTCCCTCTGATCTGCTCATTTCTAATCTTGTCCATCCTTGTCACTCCCAAGGAAAATCTCAGCATCTTCATCTCCGCCACCTCCAGCTCAGCCTCCTGTCTTTTTGACAGAGCCCAGTCTCCAAACCATCCATCATAGCAGGACGCACTACTGTCTTGTAAACCTTCCCTTTCACTCTTGCTGCTATCCTTTTGTCACACATCAGCCCTAACAGCTATGGTGCTGATGCCCTGTTATACATTTCCCCATCTTCTGATAATCAAGACTTTGAGATAGATTGACCAGCAGCTTGTCAGATCTTTCTCAGTGGATGTCAGAAAATATTCTAGGACAAAAGCTGAAAAAACACAAATATTGATTATTCGTACAAAATCTGAGACGAAGCTACTTACACTTTAGGCATTGTTTTGTCGTGCATGTGAACCTAAGCATTTAAACAAGTTTATATCATTTGAGGAATATTGAGAAATGTTTGGTCTTTTCTCTCTCAGAGTGACACAGACAACCAATTGAACAATTGCATGTGTTTTGGGGTTGTATATCCATTAAAATGAATGGGCACCTTTTTGGGGGTTCGCAAAGGCGTTAAAATTAAAACGCACTCGTTTTGGGGTTTGTACGACTGTTATAATGAAAACGCACCTTTTTGGGGTGCGTACCACCATTAAAATTAAAACGCACCCGTTTTGGAGTTTGTAAGACCGTTAAAATTAAAACGCACCCGTTTTGGGGGTTGTACGACCGTTAAAATTAAAACGCACCTGTTTTGGGGCTCGCAAAACCGTTAAAATAAAACGCACTCGTTTTGGGGTTTGTACGGCCGTTAAAAGGAAAACGCACTTGTTTTGGGGTGCGCAAAACCGTTAAAATGAAAACGCACCCGTTTTGAGGTTTGTACAACCATTAGAATTAAAACGCACCCGTTTTGGGGCTCGCAAAACCGTTAAATTAAAACGCACCCGTTTTGGGGCTCGCAAAACCGTTAAATTAAAACGCACACGTTTTGGGGTTTTGCACGACCGTTAAATTAAAACGCACCCGTTTTGGGGTTTGCACGACCGTTAAAATGAAAACGCACCCGTTTTGGGGCTCGCAAAACCGTTAAATTAAAACGCACCCGTTTTGGGGTTTTGCACGACCGTTAAAATTAAAACGCACCCGTTTTGGGGTTTGCACGACCGTTAAAATTAAAACGCACCCGTTTTGGGGTTTGCACGACCGTTAAAATTAAAACGCAACCGTTGTGGGGGTTGTACGACCGTAAAAATTAAAACGCACCCGTTTTGGGGCTCGCAAAACCGTAAAAATAAAACGCACCCTTTTTGGGGTTTGTGCGACCGTTAAAATGAAAACGCACCCGTTTTGGGGCTCGCAAAACCGTTAAAATGAAAACCGTTAAAATTAAAACGCACCTTTTTTGGGGTTTGTACGACCGTTAAAATTAAAACGCACCCTTTTGGGGGTTCATAAAATCGTTAAAATGAAAAATAACCCCTTTTGGGGGTTGGATAACTGTTAATATTAAGGCGCACCCGATTTGATGATAGTACTCCTGTTTTGGGTGTGTTACATTCGTCAAAACAAATGAACTCCACCTATATTGGGGTTAGAACAACTGCTAAACAGAAAGCTCACCAGTTTAGGGGTTTGTGTAAGCGTTAAAAGGAAAATGCAGCTCTTTTGGCCTTAGTAAAACCATTAAAATGAAAGTGCTTCTGTTTTGGGGTTTGTACAACAGTTAAAAGGAAAACGCACCAATTTTGAGGTTATTTAAACTGTTAAAATGAAATTGCACCTGTTTTGGCTGTTTTGTTTGTATAACGGTGAAAATTAAAGCGCACTGGATTTGAGGATGGTACACATGTTTTGGGATTATTTAAATCGTTAAATGAAAGCCCACCTGACTTGGAGTTTTTACAACAGTTCTTGGGTTTGTACAAACATGAAAAGGACAACGCAGCTTTTCTGGGGTTAGAAAAGCCTTTAAAATGAGAGAGCATCAGTTTTGAGGATCATACACCGATTTGGGCTTTTCTTCAACCGTTGAACAGAAAACGCACCTTTTTAGGGTTAGTTCATCTGTTGAAAAGACAACGCAAGAAAATGCAGCTGTGTTGAGGAAATTTCACCCATTTGGTGGAACGTCCACTCTTCTAGGGGAAAATCCTTCTTTTAAGGTTTAATTAAATCTTAGTGAAACCTTTGATGCCATCTACCATGAGATTGTAATCCAACATCCTTAATGGTGAGTTGGCCCCTCAGGTTGAGTTTCCTCTTCTTCTTCATCTTTCGGCTGCTCCCTTTAGAGGTTGCCTGTCCACCTTCACTACAACCATAACACTTCTCTGAGGTCTACCTCTTCTCCTTCTACCCGGCAGCTCCATCTCCAACATTCTTTGCCCAATATATCCACTATTCCTCCTCAACACACGTCCAAACCATCTCAACCTGGCCTCTCTGGCTTTATCTCCAAACTGCTCCACCTTCACTGTCCCTCTGATCTGCTCATTTCTAATCTTGTCCATCCTTGTCACTCCCAAGGAAAATCTCAGCATCTTCATCTCCGCCACCTCCAGCTCAGCCTCCTGTCTTTTTGACAGAGCCCAGTCTCCAAACCATCCATCATAGCAGGACGCACTACTGTCTTGTAAACCTTCCCTTTCACTCTTGCTGCTATCCTTTTGTCACACATCAGCCCTAACAGCTATGGTGCTGATGCCCTGTTATACATTTCCCCATCTTCTGATAATCAAGACTTTGAGATAGATTGACCAGCAGCTTGTCAGATCTTTCTCAGTGGATGTCAGAAAATATTCTAGGACAAAAGCACAAAAAACACAAATATTGATTATTCGTACAAAATCTGAGACGAAGCTGCTTAGACTTTAGGCATTGTTTTGTCGTGCATGTGAACCTAAGCATTTAAACAAGTTTATATCATTTGAGGAATATTGAGAAATGTTTGGTCTTTTCTCTCTCAGAGTGACACAGACAACCAATTGAACAATTGCATGTGTTTTGGGGTTGTATATCCATTAAAATGAATGGGCACCTTTTTGGGGGTTCGCAAAAGCGTTAAAATTAAAACGCACTCGTTTTGGGGTTTGTACGACTGTTATAATTAAAACGCACCCGTTTTGGAGTTTGTAAGACCGTTAAAATTAAAACGCACCCGTTTTGGGGTTTGTACGGCCGTTAAAAGGAAAACGCACCTGTTTTGGGGTGCGCAAAACCGTTAAAATGAAAACGCACCCGTTTTGAGGTTTGTACAACCATTAGAATTAAAACGCACCCGTTTTGGGGCTCGCAAAACCGTTAAATTAAAACGCACCCGTTTTGGGGCTCGCAAAACCGTTAAATTAAAACGCACACGTTTTGGGGTTTTGCACGACCGTTAAATTAAAACGCACCCGTTTTGGGGTTTGCACGACCGTTAAAATTAAAACGCACCCGTTTTGGGGCTCGCAAAACCGTTAAAATTAAAACGCACCCGTTTTGGGGTTTGCACGACCGTTAAAATTAAAACGCACCCGTTTTGGGGTTTGCACGACCGTTAAAATTAAAACGCAACCCTTGTGGGGGTTGTACGACCGTAAAAATTAAAACGCACCCGTTTTGGGGCTCGCAAAACCGTAAAAATAAAACGCACCCTTTTTGGGGTTTGTGCGACCGTTAAAATGAAAACGCACCCGTTTTGGGGCTCGCAAAACCGTTAAAATGAAACCATTTTTGGGGTTTGTGGACCGTTAAAATGAAAACCGTTAAAATTAAAACGCACCTTTTTTGGGGTTTGTACGACCGTTAAAATTAAAACGCACCCTTTTGGGGGTTCATAAAATCGTTAAAATGAAAAATAATCCCTTTTGGGTGTTGGATAACTGTTAATATTAAGGCGCACCCGATTTGATGATAGTACTCCTGTTTTGGGTGTGTTACATTCGTCAAAACAAATGAACTCCACCTATATTGGGGTTAGTACAACTGCTAAACAGAAAGCGCACCAGTTTAGGGGTTTGTGTAAGCGTTAAAAGGAAAATGCAGCTCTTTTGGCCTTAGTAAAACCATTAAAATGAAAGTGCTTCTGTTTTGGGGTTTGTACAACAGTTAAAAGGAAAACGCACCAATTTTGAGGTTATTTAAACTGTTCAAATTAAATTGCACCTGTTTTGGCTGTTTTGTTTGTATAACGGTGAAAATGAAAGCGCACTGGATTTGAAGATGGTACACCTGTTTTGGGATTATTTAAATCGTTAAATGAAAGCCCACCTGGCTTGGAGTTTTTACAACAGTTATTGGGTTTGTACAAACATGAAAAGGACAACGCAGCTTTTCTGGGGTTAGAAAAGCCTTTAAAATGAGAGAGCATCAGTTTTGAGGATCATACACTGATTTGGGCTTTTCTTCAACCGTTGAAAAGAAAACGCACCTTTTTAGGGTTAGTTCATCTGTTTAAAAGACAACGCAAGAAAATACAGCTGTGTTGAGGAAATTTCACCCATTTGGTGGAACGTCCACTCTTCTAGGGGAAAATCCTTCTTTTATGGTTTAATTAAATCTTAGTGAAACCTTTGATGCCATCTACCATGAGATTGTAATCCAACATCCTTAATGGTGAGTTGGCCCCTCAGGTTGAGTTTCCTCTTCTTCTTCTTCTTTCGGCTGCTCCCTTTAGGGGTTGCCTGTCCACCTTCACTACATCCATAACACTTCTCTGAGATCTACCTCTTCTCCTTCTACCCGGCAGCTCCATCTCCAACAGTCTTTGCCCAATATATCCACTATTCCTCCTCAACACACGTCCAAACCATCTCAACCTGGCCTCTCTGGCTTTATC